>NW_028323044.1:2172385-2194885 GCF_047325235.1 Durio zibethinus | reverse complement strand
CAAAAAATAAATCCACTTGGTTTCAGACTTGGTACAACCCAAAGTCATCATTCTCTTTGGTTTGCACAACCTAAAAATTATTCCGAGGGTCTACAAGAAGATAAAAAAATAAGAGACTATATCAAGAATTATGTACAAAAAAATATGAGAATATCTTCCGGTGTCGAGGGAATTGCACGTATAGAGATTCAAAAAGGAATTGATCTAATTCGGGTCATAATCTATATGGGATTTCCTAAATTATTAATTGAAGATAGGCCGCGAAAACTCAAAGAACTACAGATGAATGTGCAAAAAGAACTTAATTGTATGAACCGAAAACTCAAGATTGCTATTACAAGAATTGCAAATCCTTACGGGCACCCTAATATTCTTGCCGAATTTATAGCCGGACAATTAAAGAATCGAGTTTCATTTCGAAAAGCAATGAAAAAGGCTATTGAATTAACTGAGCAAGCAGATACAAAAGGAATTCAAATACAAATTGCAGGGCGTATCGACGGAAAAGAAATTGCGCGTGTCGAATGGATCCGGGAAGGTAGGGTTCCTCTACAAACGATTGGAGCGAAAATTGAGTATTGCTCCTATAGAGTTCGAACTATCTATGGGGTATTAGGAATCAAAATTTGGATATTTATAGATATTTATAGATGAAGAATAATAAGAATAAGACTCTACTTGTCTTTACGTTCTATTCTGCGATAGAACAAAAAATGACAAATTCTTTCATTTTTTTATGTTCAATAAAAAAATGAGCAGTTCTAAATTCTATATTCTATAAGGTTAAATAAAAATTTGATTGATCATTTGATATAATTGCTATGCTTAGTGTGCGACTCGTTGGGTTTTTAGGCTTAGGATTCAAAAAAAAAAATGGGCGAACCACAGTATAAGTTAATAACTATAGCACTAATAACCAACTCATCGCTTCGGATTATCTGGATCCAAAGAATCAGTCAAGATATGATATATTGGTCATATCATTATAGCAACTGAAATCTTTTTTTTTGCATTAAGTTAAGTAAAAAAAAACCAATCTGATTATGAATATATCTAAATTGTGAAGCAAAATAAAAAAGTATGTGGATAAATAGAAGGATGAGAGAAAGAGAGAAAAAGAAATAGAAATGAAATGATATATGATTCCAATATGTAAGGTCTACGAAGCATCTCATAAAGAGCAATGTAATAGAGCATCAATAGAGATTCATCAATAATTAGATGAATATCTGTTCATCGAAGAAAAAATCAAGAGCCTTAAGTCAATAAAGACTGAGAAGGTTGACTAAAGAACAAATTAACAAATTTTTTTATTAAATATTATTTATTAAATATTAAATTTTTATTTTTATTAAATATTAAATTTTTATTAAATATTAAATTAAGGCTCCATTGGAGAATTCAGACCTAAGCATTAATCGAGAAGCGATGGGGACGACGGAACCCGTGAATGCAGAGGATTCTATTGAAAACGAATCCTAATGATTTATCGGGTAGGATGGCGGAACAAACCAGAGACCACTTCATTTCTTTTTATTCTGTTCTGATTCTGAGAGGTCATGAGTTAACCCGACAACTGAAATAGATATTGAAAGAGTAAATATTCGCCCGCGAAAATTTTATTTTCATTTTAAAAATTTTATTTTCATTTTTTTTTTTTATTTTCATTTTAAAAATTTTATTTTCATTTTATTTGATTGTTAAATTTTTGTCGATCCGAGATGAATATGATAAAAAAAGACAAAACAAAATAAAGATTCGTTATAACATTATAACAAAAACAAGATAAGACATTATCTATAAATAGAATCCATGTTTAATTACTTATATATATATCCAATATATATCCAAACAAGATATACAAATTTATAATAGATCAGATAAAATCTCAAATAGATCAGATAAAATCTCAAAGCAAAGAATCCCAGGATTCAATCTATTATTCAGTAACTACCTATATATCTTAAGAATAAAATAAAATATTTTTTAGTCATTTTTTTCGCGAGGAGCTGGATGAGAAGAAACTCTCATGTCCAGTTCTGTAGTAGAGATGGAATTAATAAACAACCATCAACTATAACCCAAAAAGAACCAGATTTCGTAACCAACATAGAGGAAGAATGAAAGGAATATCTTATCGAGGTAATCGCATTTGTTTCGGTAGATATGCTCTTCAAGCACTTGAACCCGCTTGGATTACATCTAGACAAATAGAAGCGGGGCGCCGCGCAATGACACGAAATGTACGCCGTGGTGGAAAAATATGGGTACGTATATTTCCAGACAAACCAGTTACGGTAAGATCTACAGAAACACGTATGGGTTCGGGGAAAGGATCTCCCGAGTATTGGGTAGCTGTCGTTAAACCGGGCAGAATACTTTATGAAATGAGCGGAGTAGCCGAAAATATAGCAAGAAAGGCTATTTCAATAGCGGCGTCCAAAATGCCTATAAAAACTCAATTCATTATTTCAGGATAGGAATATAGAACCAAAGGAAAGAAGTCTTGGGAATAAAAAAAACAATTGCGGGTTTCCTTTTTTTTTTTTTTTTGACAAACAATATTTCTTTTTTTCTTCGTCCTTTGTTCCATTGAAAGAAGAGATTAAAAAAATGATTCAACCTCAGACCCATTTGAATGTAGCAGATAACAGCGGGGCCCGAGAATTAATGTGTATTCGAGTCATAGGAGCTAGTAATCGCCGATATGCTCATATTGGTGACGTTATTGTTGCTGTGATCAAGAAAGCAGTACCAAAGGCACCTCTAGAAAGATCAGAAGTGATCAGAGCTGTAATTGTACGTACTTGTAAAGAACTCAAACGCGACAACGGTATGATAATACGATATGATGACAATGCTGCAGTTGTCATTGATCAAAAAGGAAATCCAAAAGGAACTCGAATTTTTGGTGCGATCGCCGGGGAATTGAGACAGTTAAATTTCACTAAAATAGTTTCATTAGCTCCTGAGGTATTATAAGACGAGACCTCAATTCAATATAGTTATAGTATTTAAATTAGAGTATTTAAATGACATAGATTAATTAGTAGATTGTGTCTCACGTATATACCTTTACTAAGTAAAAAAAAAAAAAGAACATGTTGGTTATATCAAAATTCGGGAGCAACAATAATTTTAGTTTACCATGGGTAAGGACACTATTGCTGACATAATAACTTCTATACGAAATGCTGACATGAATAGAAAAGGAACGATTCGAATAGGATCTACTAACATCACTGAAAACATTGTTAAAATACTTTTACGAGAAGGTTTTATCGATAACATAAGGAAACATCGGGAAAGAAACAAATATTTTTTGGTTTTAACCCTACGGCATAGAAGGAATAGGAAAGGACCATATAGAACTATTTTAAATTTACGACGGATCAGTCGACCCGGTCTACGAATCTATTCTAACTATCAACAAATTCCTAGAATTTTAGGCGGGATGGGGATTGTAATTCTTTCTACTTCTCGGGGTATAATGACAGACCGGGAGGCTCGACTAGAAGGAATCGGCGGAGAAATTTTGTGTTATATATGGTAATCTGTCTAACATCCGAATTGTATCCGAATCCGAAACTTTCCATTTGTGAAAAAAAAAAGCACGGGTTGTCTAATAGAACTCCTCCTGCCCTACAGTAGTTGATACGTCAAGGAAGTTTTACCTGGAATAAAAGAACAAAAATGGATTCATGGAGGTTTAATTAGTGAATCACGTCCACTCCAGATTCCTTTAGATAATGAAGATCTGATTCTAGGTTATGTTTCAGGAAGGGTCCGATCGAGTTTTATACGTATACCACCGTGGGATAGAGTCAACAAAAGTGAAGTAAGTGCTTATGATTCAACCAGGGGGCGTATAATTTATAGACTCCGCAACAAGGATTCGAACGATTAGGTAGTTTTTTCAACTTCAAGATTCCTTTCAGGGGGATCCAATTCAAGGTTCAAAAATTTCAAGAAACTTATTTTCTTCCAATAAGTAGATTCGGAAAAATTTAAGGAATAACAACTATGAAAATAAGGGCTTCCGTTCGTAAAATTTGTGAAAAATGTCGACTAATCCGTAGGAGGGGACGAATTGTCGTAATTTGTTCCAACCCGAGACATAAACAGAGACAAGGATAATCTTTCTATTCTAAAAAGAACTCCTTAAAGTTAAAGAAAAGAAACTAATCTTAAAGAAAGCGATGAACAAATAAAAATAGAAGATCTGTTTTGACATGAAATGGATATATCCATATATCTCTGACTTATCCTTATGAAATGATAAAATATGGCAAAACCTATACCAAAAGTTGGTTCACGTAGGAATGGGCGCAGTAGTGCACGGAAAAGTGCACGTAGAATACCAAAAGGAGTTATTCATGTTCAAGCAAGTTTCAACAATACCATTGTTACTATTACAGATGTACGGGGTCAGGTAATTTCTTCTTCCTCCGCCGGTACTTGTGGATTCAAGGGTCCAAGAAGAGGGACTCCTTTTGCTGCTCAAACCGCAGCGAGAAATGCTATTCGAGCAGTAGTAGACCAAGGTATGCGACGAGTGGAAGTTCTGATAAAAGGTCCTGGTCTCGGAAGAGATGGAGCATTACGAGCTATTCGTAGAAGTGGTATACTATTAAGTTTCGTACGGGATGTAACCCCTATGCCACATAATGGCTGTAGACCTCCTAAAAAAAAACGTGTGTAGAAATAAACACTAAAGAGATTTCAAGAGAAATAAATGATTCAATGATCTGATCAAATAAAATAATATTACTATGGTTCGAGAGAAAGTAAAAGTCTCTACTCGGACACTGCAGTGGAAGTGTGTTGAATCAAGAACAGATAGTAAGCGTCTTTATTATGGACGCTTTATTCTGTCTCCACTTATGAAAGGCCAAGCCGACACAATAGGCATTGCGATGCGAAGAGCTTTGCTTGGAGAAATAGAAGGAACATGTATTACACGTGCAAAATCTGAGAAAATACCACACGAATATTCTACCATAGTAGGTATTCAAGAATCAGTACATGAAATTTTAATGAATTTAAAAGCAATTGTATTGAGAAGTAATTTGTATGGAACTCGTAACGCCTTTATTTGTGCCAAGGGTCCCGGATATGTAACTGCTCAAGACATCATCTTACCGCCTTCTGTGGAAATCGTTGATAATACACAGCATATAGCTAGCCTAACCGAACCAATTGATTTGTGTATTGGATTACAAATCGAGAGAAATAGAGGATACGGTATAAAAACGCCAAAGAACTTTCACGACGGAAGTTATCCTATAGATGCTGTATTCATGCCTGTTCGAAATGCGAATCATAGTATTCATTGTTATGGGAATGATAATGAAAAACAGGAGATACTTTTTCTAGAAATATGGACAAATGGAAGTTTAACTCCTAAAGAAGCACTTCATGAAGCCTCTCGGAATTTGATTGATTTATTTATTCCCTTTCTAGATGCGGAAGAAGAAAACTTACATTTAGAAAACAATCAACACAACGTTACTTTACCTTTTTTTCCTTTTCATGATAGATTAGCTAAACTAAGAAAAAAGAAAAAAGAAATAGCATTGAAATATATTTTTATTGACCAATCAGAATTGCCTCCCAGGATCTATAATTGTCTCAAAAAGTCCAATATACATACATTATTGGACCTTTTGAATAACAGTCAAGAAGACCTTATGAAAATTGAACACTTTCGCATAGAAGATGTAAAACAAATATTGGGCATTCTAGAAAAGAAGTAGAAAAGCATTGCGAAATTGATTTACCAAAATTTTAAATCCATTGGATTTAGGATTTATTTCATTTTTTTTTTTTTTACTTTAGAAAATTAGAAAAAAAAAAAAAAAACGAAAATGGATTTTGAACCTTCAGCACAATCCATATATTGGGACCAGAATTGAATAAATGTATCTAGGGAGAATTCACTTTGACTTTGAAGTGACTACTCCCTAGATACGCACATCATGATATTTTATTTTAAAATTGATTCAATTTAAAAAAGACCTAAAGTTAGGGATTTATCAATCGGTAATGTTGCTCCAATACCCAACCAAAGGGCCACCGCAGTACCAATCAAAAAAACGGTTGTCGCTACTGGACGACGAAATGGATTTTGGAATTTATTAACATTTTCCAAAAAAGGTACTGTTAATAATCCCGCAGGTACTGAAACCATTAAAAGAACACCCAATAACTTGTTAGGTACTGTACGAAGTATTTGAAATACAGGAAAGAAATACCATTCAGGTAATATTTCCAAAGGAGTTGCAAATGGATCCGCGGGTTCACCAATCATTGAAGGTTCTAGAACCGCTAAGCCTACGTTACAAGCAATAGTACCGAGAATTACTACTGGAAAAATATATAAAAGATCATTGGGCCATGCGGGTTCCCCATAATAATTATGACCCATACCTTTAGCTAATTTAGCTCTTAATACAGGATCGTTCAAGTCAGGTTTTTTTGTTATTAGGATAGGTGAATTTTTCTAGATCCATCCCCCGAAGGAACCGGACATGATAATTTTTCATCATCCGGCTCAAGCAAAAATCAATCGAATCAAATGGATACAAACGGATACATATAAAATGAATCTATATGTTATCCACACATATATGAATGATTTCATATGTAAGAAAAAAGTTACCTGATTCCATTTTACGAAGTTGCAACTATACATTCCAAGGAATGCCATTTTTACAGGTAAATGCTCAATACCCAAGTAGGCGTACAAAGTTGATCGTGATCAAGTGCTTTCTGGGTCGTCTTAGGCCTTGCGATTCACCTTTATCCCAAAAATATATCGAGATTTTTTACATACAAAGGATTTACTTGTTACTAATATAGTCTAGCCTTTGCTCTTCTTTAGATCCCTTGTTTCACTCCGATAGTATAATAATAATAAATCGGGTCGATGCAGAAGAAATGAATGTATTTTTCATACTATTAAGATAAGAAAGTAAAAAAAAAATAAAAATAAATAAATAAAATCTAATTTGCATTATGCCAAATCACTTATTCTACTGGATCTTACGGAGCCCTGTTCATACACGACATCGTCAGGTCTGATCATAGAAAAGATTCTCTTCAAGCGAACCAGCCTATCCTTTGTATGGGGCTTACACGGTGGTTGGAACAAAGACACATTTGGTTGTGAATTCCAATGTAGCAGATAAAGGCATATTTCTGCATGGCCCAATCAATAGTTCAAGTCACACACTCCCATAATCCATTTTCTCTTCGGGGAATTCCCTTCAACTATTCATGTCATATCAAATAAATAATAGAATATTGTGGAGTTGAAAGGAAATATCCAAATACATGTCTTATTTTTTTTTTTTTTTCAACAATCCATATTTGTAGCAATGAAATACTATTGTTCCTCCCCCAAGTAATAAGATAAATGATTGGCAAGTAATAAGATAAATGATTGGTTACAATATAGCTATGGTCTATATTCTCTATAAAGGACCAGAAATGCCTTGCTTACGTATCATTAGGAAATGCATTAACATAAATACAGCAGTAAGAAGGGGTAATACAAAAGTGTGTAAACTATAAAAACGGGTCAAAGTGGATTGTCCCACACTAGCACTTCCACGCAATAACTCTACCAAAGGCGATCCTATTACCGGAATAGCTTCCGGAACGCCTGTTACGATTTTGACTGCCCAATAACCAATTTGGTCCCAAGGTAAGGAATAACCTGTTACACCAAAAGATGCAGTCAACACAGCCAGAACCACGCCTGTAACCCAAGTCAATTCGCGAGGTTTTTTAAAACCACCAGTGAGATAGACACGAAATACGTGCAGGATCATCATTAAGACCATCATACTTGCCGACCATCGATGAACTGATCGGATTAACCAACCAAAGTTAGCTTCAGTCATTATGTATTGAACAGAAGTAAAAGCCTCAGTAACGGTTGGACGATAGTAAAAAGTCATAGCAAATCCTGTAGCTACTTGTACCAAAAAACAAGTAAGCGTAATTCCTCCTAGACAATAAAATATGTTAACATGAGGAGGAACATATTTACTAGTTATATCATCTGCAATCGCCTGAATCTCGAGGCGTTCTTCGAACCAATCATAGACTTTATTGAGATAGGTAAACCAAGAGGACTCCCCCCCTGAGAACCGTATATGAGAATTTCATCTCGTACAGCTCAAACAAAAACACCCAAATAATAGCTGAAACGGATATGGAATAGAAAGTTTGAAACTTCTTAATCTTTTCATTCATTCAATTTTATCTGAAGACACAAAAGAGTAAAAATCCGAAAGCTCTTTTTTGTAGTTGTAATTATAATGCCAAAAAATCAAGTCGGCGCATTCGTCTTTATGTTGATCAGGCCTCTTGAATCTTCTATTTACCTACTTATTTCTTTTCTTTTTCTTTGCTTTGATTTGTTATTTATATGGAATGTGGCTTTATTCTTGTTTTCTTTATTTTTAATAGGAATTCTCTTGTTAAGACCCTATGAATCAATTGAAACTTCAGATTCATACCAGAACCGCGATGATTCAATAAAACCTTCAAACTAAGTCCAAAGATTCTTTGAGTAAGAATTATTGGATCATCACTTATTCAATGAATAGAATAGATATAATAAATAAAAATACAAAGAAAAGAAAGGTTTGTCCTTTGATCAAAATAAGCATAAACTAAATGAGAGTTTGAAAGAAGAAAAAATTTCTCGATTTATAAATAAAAAACCTCTTTCTTTGAAAATTTTTTTTTTTTTTGAGTCCGGCCGCGAGGTTTGAATATTAAGTATGAATCATAGTTCGAATACTTCGTGATCCATTTCATATATTCCGTGCTCCAGATACTAGAATGGCTATCCGACGGGATAAAACTATCTCGATCAAGAGGACAGACCCATTTTCTGTACTATCAATAGGATCAATTATAACAAGTCACACACTCATATTCCGGAAATACAGAAACAAAAAAAATTTCGCGGTCGAACTACCAAAATAGAATGGGCTAAAAAAAATCCGAGAACTAAAAGTTTCACTTTTTGTATTGAAAAGCGAGGCTTCGTGGTTCTTGTGAATCTAATTCAGCGAAATTCCATCCAGTAAAACGGAAGAATTATAAATCTCCAAAATAATAGATAAGAATATCGAAAATAAAGCCATTGCGACACCCATCAAAGGAGTCGTTCCCCATCCAGGAGCTACTTTACCATATTCCGAATTCAATGGTTTCAAAAAATCCCCTACAACAGTTCGTCTTGGACCAGATCTAGAACTACCCTCAACGGTTTGTGTAGCCATAAATCTTATTTTGTATTCAGTGAGATCTGTTGACTTTGTATATCATTCCGCTGTAAATAAACGATCTTATCATAGATCCATTGTGATCTTGAAATTATATTTATATTTATATTATTTATATTTATATTTATATATATTATTTATATAATTATATAATAATGGAAACAGCAACTTTAGTCGCCATCTCTATATCTGGTTTACTTGTAAGTTTTACTGGGTACGCCTTATATACTGCCTTTGGGCAACCCTCTCAACAATTAAGGGATCCATTCGAGGAACACGGGGACTAATTGAAGTAATGAGCCTCCCAATATAATATTGGGAGGCTCATTACTTCAATTGAGATAATGAAAAATCATTTCATTTTTTTAGTTGGAACTTTAGGCGGTTCTCGAAAAAAGATAGCGAAAAAAATTATCCCTAGAGTAGATACTAAGAGGAATGTATAAACCAATGCTTCCATAAATTCGATCGTGGTTTACAATTATAGCTTCCGTACCTATTTATTTAGAATCATCTCCCGAATAAAATAACGAAAGAACAAGAATCAAAGAAAAGGCAGCGATTTTAATCAAGATTTTTACAGCAGCCTATGTCAAATCACAAACAGAAAATAGAAGCGAAAAATAACAAAGCAATCTTGCATCAGACTACTTGTCTTCTTGTAGTTGGATCTCCAAGTTTTTGGAATGCTCCAAATTCCACTTGAGCATCCAAATCTGGATCAATACCGGCAAAAACATCTCTGAACAGGGTTCTAGCACCATGCCAAATGTGTCCGAAGAAGAAAAGCAAAGCAAACGAAGCATGCCCAAAAGTAAACCAACCCCTTGGACTGCTACGAAAAACACCATCGGATTTCAAAGTAGCACGATCTAATTCAAAAATTTCACCCAATTGAGCACGTCTAGCATATTTTTTCACAGTAGCAGGATCACTATAACTCACTCCATTGAGTTCGCCACCATAGAACTCAACAGTTACACCTACTTGTTCGACACTATACTTCGATTCTGCCCTTCTAAAAGGAACATCCGCTCTAACAATTCCGTCTCCGTCTACCAAAACAACCGGAAATGTTTCAAAAAAAGTAGGCATACGACGTACAAAAAGTTCACGCCCTTCTTTATCTCTAAAGATAGGGTGTCCTAACCACCCAACGGCTATTCCATCCCCGTTGTCCATTGAACCCGCTCTGAATAATCCTCCTTTTGCCGGATTATTGCCAATGTAATCATAAAAAGCTAATTTTTCAGGAATTTTAGACCAAGCTTCTGATAAACTTTGATTTTCGGCTAACCCAGCACTAACCCTTCGATATATTTCTTGCTGGAAGTATCCTTGATCCCATTGATAACGAGTAGGACCAAATAATTCGATGGGGGTAGTTGCTGAACCATACCACATAGTTCCAGTAACAACAAAAGCTGCAAAAAAGACAGCAGCTATACTACTGGAAAGGACGGTTTCAATATTTCCCATACGTAATCCTTTGTATAAACGTTGGGGCGGACGGACACTAAGATGGAATAAGCCCGCTAATATGCCCAATGTCCCTGCTGCAATATGATGAGAGGCTATTCCTCCCGGAACAAAAGGATCAAAACCTTCCACGCCCCACGCTGGATTTACAGGTTGTACCTTTCCGGTTAGTCCATAAGGGTCGGACACCCATATTCCAGGACCATACAATCCTGTTACATGAAATGCGCCAAAGCCAAAGCAAGCCACTCCTGAGAGAAATAAATGAATTCCAAAAATCTTGGGCAAATCCAAAGAGGGTTTTCCTGTGCGCTCATCACAAAAAATTTCTAGATCCCAATATACCCAATGCCAGATAGCTGCCAAGAAGCACAAGCCAGAAAACACAATATGTGCTCCGGCCACACCTTCGTAACTCCAAATACCCGGATTTGTTATAGTCCGCCCCGTAATACTCCAACCGCCCCATGAATTGGTTATTCCTAAACGAGTCATGAAGGGTATAACGAACATACCTTGTCTCCACATTGGATCAAGAACGGGATCGGAGGGATCAAAAACAGCTAATTCATATAGAGCCATTGAACCGGCCCAACCAGCAACCAGAGCTGTATGCATTATATGAACAGAAAGCAAGCGACCGGGATCATTCAATACGACAGTATGAACACGATACCAAGGCAAACCCATGGAAATACCCCTTTATCAAATCAACGAAAAATAGACACTATGTAACTTTATTGCATTGGAATACCTCCCCTTTTCGGTGGATTCTTTCGGAGAAAGGATTAATGTTTGTTCTATTCCATTAGTAATAAGGGAAGAATTCGGCTCAGAAGAAAAAAGAGAAGCAGATCTATTCTATACTCGATAAGTATCAATACGCAATGGGGGTTGATCCTATTTTTTATGAATGAATGCATCCCTATTTGTTCATCATTCAAAGGACCTATTCGTAAGAATTCTCTTTCATTCATTCCGCCTTTCTTTATTTTATGGCCTTAGTCTATCTATGTATAAAATATGATAAAGGCCCATATTATTAAGACCATTATTACATATTATTAAGATAAGACCATTATTACGTATTACATTACGTATTACGCTTCCACAATCAAAGTGAAATATAATATTACATATTATAATATTACATATTATTAAGATAAGACCATTATTACGTATTACATTACGTATTACGCTTCCACAATCAAAGTGAAATATAATATTACATATTATAATATTACATATTATTAAGATAAGACCATTATTACGTATTACATTACGTATTACGCTTCCACAATCAAAGTGAAATATAATATTACATATTATTAAGATAAGACCATTATTACGTATTACATTACGTATTACGCTTCCACAATCAAAGCGAAATATAATTTTACATTCTTTTTACTTTATGCCTGTTGGTATTCCAAAAGTTCCTTTTCAAGTTCCGGGAGATAACGATGCAAGCTGGGTTGACATATAGTGCGACTTGTCAAATATATTGGGTCATATGGGATTCCCCCGTTCTCTCGCCCGATCGAGATATCCCCTGTTTCGCCCCAAAAAGATTGATTGAATTATCAAAAATTTGTAGCGGGAAGTGTAATGAAGTGCAATTAGAGATCCATTTCATGGGGGTGTATCCAGATTAATATTTTCAATTAGAATGATTTATGGTTGGCTTGGTTGGACTGATAAAATGAAGTATCCAGGCTCCGTTTAGAAAAAACCCAATTGGTAATATATTTATGATTACCACCTATATCATAATCATAATTTTTCTTTTTTTTTTTAATTATAAATAAGAGCGATTTCAAACTGTTAATCAATCGAATAATATGGGAAATACGTTGAATATTTGGCGAAAAACATGAAAGAAAAAGGAATTAAATTAAAATAAAAAAAGGAAATGAAATCATAGCAAAAAGACGTGGTATTGGGTCATTTGTCCTATATGTGCAAATAAAAATCGGGCAGATCTTTACTCGGAGTAGAGCATAAACCTAAAAAAATTGAATAAAAAATTGACGAACCCCATTCAGGAACAAGAAAATGACATCGTGATTTGGATTGAATCGCAATGAAAAAAAAATGGATCAATGAAAAGTTTGTGCAATAAGTTTAGCGAATTTTTTCTATATTATAGGAAAACGGGCCAAAACTCATCTTTCTTTAATTTAATTTTAAATTTCATTTTATTTAAAAAATGTAAGAAAAAGCCCCTTCATTAGAAATTAGAAGTTAGAAAGGTCCGACTAGAAAAAACAAAGGATGGCTGGAATCTACACATTGATTTTTTTTCGCAATTTTTGTTGAACCGTATGCATCAAAAGGTGCCTGTACGGCTACTAAGGGATACAATTTTATCCTAATCAACCGAATTTATCGAGAAAGATTGCTTTTTTTGGGCAAAGAGCTTGATATCCAGACCTCGAATCAACTTGCGGGTATTATGATCTATCTCAGTATAGAGAGTAATAGCCGAGACCTGTTTTTTTTTATAAACTCTCCTGGCGGAGGGATAGTATCTGGATTATCTCTTTTTGATACTATGCAAGCAGTGGAACCAGATGTGCATACACTAGCCATGGGATTGACCGCTTCAATCGCAGCTTTTCTCTTGGTCGGAGGAGAAATTACCAAACGCAGAGCATTCCCTCACGCTCGGCGCCAATGAGTTTTTTTTTTTTATTATTGATGGAAAGAAAAAAGAAGACTATGCCTTCGCCATATGAAATATGAATTAGTAAGTAATAATAGCATGGCACTTTGAATTCGATATGAAATTTTTTTTTTATTTCTTTTTTTTTTTTTCAAAAAAAAATATTAGATTATGTATCGAAAGAGTAGTATGAGAGAAGGGGCATTTCCAATTTGATCTTAGCTATCGTGGGCCCATCTCAGGCGTCACAAACTTTTTTTCTTTTCCTACCAGAGGCTATTAACAATATTTATGTTATGAAAGAGTACGAAAAAAAAAAAGACTATTTTTTTTCTTTCTTTTTTTTTTTTCAAAAAAAAAAAGAAACTTTGGGATTGCTGAATCACAGACGAAATAAATATATAAAGCAACGGAGCCATCATAGTATTTTTAAACTTTTCCGAAAAAAAAAGAAAAAGAAGGATGGTAATTGGATTATTTATTAATCTGGGTCTAATAGACTCTATATTTTCTCTTTTTTTCGATGAAAGAAAAAAGAGAATTCCATTGTAAAGCCGTATGCAATTGTAAAGCCGTATGCAATGCGCAAAAAATGCCTGTACGGTTGTTCAATTCTATAGCTATTCTTCTCGCCTCATTATGTGAGTTAGAAGTATGTTATATCATCAGGGTAATGATCCATCAACCTATTAGTATGCTTAAGGATGATGGCTTCAAAGACTGGGTCATGGAAACAGACGAAGTAATGAAAATGCAAGAAGACATCATAGAGGCTTATGTACAAAGAACGGGCCAGCCCCGATGGGTTATAAACAAAGACATGGAAAGAGATAATTTTATGTCAGCAAAAGAAGCCAAAGATCATGGAATTGTGGATCATATAGTGCGTACAGAATCGAGACCTATAGTGAATGAAAAACCTATAGTGAATGAAAAACCTATAGTGAATGAAAAACCTATAGTGAATGAAAAACCTATAGTGAATAACAAACCTATAGTGAATGAAAAACCTATAGTGAATGAAAAACCTATAGTGAATGAAAAACCTATAGTGAATGAAAAACCTATAGTGAATAACAAACCTATAGTGAATAACAAACCTATAGTGAATAACAAACCTATAGTGAATAAAAAATGGAGACTAGTTAACGACAATGGCAATGGAAGACCACCATTTGACGACAATGGCAATGGAAGACCACCATTTGACGACAATGGCAATGGAAGACCACCATTTGACGACAATGGCAATGGAAGACCACCATTTGACGACAATGGCAATGGAAGACCACCATTTGACGACAATGGCAATGGAAGACCACCATTTGACGACAATGGCAATGGAAGACCACCATTTGACGACAATGGCAATGGAAGACCACCATTTGACGACAATGGCAATGGAAGACCACCATTTGACGACAATGGAACACCATTTAATTTTGATTTAGATTGATTTAATCCCTCTTATTCCTTTCCTTCTTTTTCTCTTTAATAGATTAATATTTTATTAATCTATTAAAGAGAAAAAGAAGTAATTCATAATCATCTGGTTAGGATCGATCTAAACCAGTCTATTATGTATATGATTGTATATGATTCAGCATGCCAACTATTAAACAACTTATTAGAAATGCAAGACAGCCAATTAGAAATGTCACGAAAGCCCCTGCTCTTCGGGGATGTCCTCAGCGCCGAGGAAGATGTACTAGGGTGTATGTGCGACTTGTTCAGATCATGGGCTGAGAAAAAGGAAACAATTTTTCAGTATCAACGATCAGTACCAGTGAATAGAATGGGGTTCTTCCGTTCACTATCTAAAAAAGATAGATCTACCATATCCTTCTATTGTGTATGAAATTTATGGTTTCCATTGGCGCAAATCCAATCTTGGAATTTTTTAAAAATTCCCCATTGGTAGCAAATGCTTATCCATTAAGCGGGGAAAATCCTATTTAAAAAGCAAAAAGATTATGCTTCGACTCTTGCAAAGAACGGACTAACAGGGTCAGCTACCCAATTAATCCTCCTAATTACATACCGTTACTGTATAAGATAGATCTCGTTGTGAAAGATCTATTACTGAAAAATTTATGAGTAGAGCCGAAGAGTGTGAACTGTACAAGTTACCAATTAAATGTTAAATGAAGGAATGAGCTCCGGTGTATAGAGGGGACCTCACCGTTTAAGAAGTAACCATAGAAACGATGGAACCCACTATTTATTTATCCATTTCTATTTACTCCTTTATTTTAGTTAATATGCTTTTTTTGATACCTAGTATCAATACAATTTCTTATTTCAAGGCGAAATGAAATGCCTAGAAAAAAGGAAAAATCGTGGGCGGGACGGTTATAGTAGCAAAAGCCATTGGAATTTTTATTTTATACATTGGAAGAATCCGTTTTGTTATTAATAGACTAGAAAAGAATAACTGAAAGAAAGAATTAGTTATTCATCAAAATTTCTTTTATTCAATGACCAGAATGAAAGAGGGATATATAGCTCGGAGACAAAGAGTAAGAGCTTTGGTTTCGGCTGATCGGGATAGAGATAGGAAAAAAAGATATTTTCGTCGTTTGTGGATCACTCGAATAAATGCAGGAATTCGAGGAATGGGGGTATCCTATAATTATAGTAGATTAATAAAAAATCGGTACAAGAAACAGTTGCTTCTTAATCGTAAAATACTTGCACAAATAGCTATCTCAAATAGGAATTGTCTTTATATGATTTCCAACGAGATTATAAAATAAGGAGATCGGAAGGAATCCACCGAAATGCTTTAAATGAAATGGGGTTCCCTCGAGAATGAACTCGAGGGAGGTAGAGTAGAAATTAATATGATAAAAAAATTCTGATAAGGTCATCAAAACAAGAAAACAAGATGAGCGAAGACGCTCAATAAAAAAAAAAAAAATTTATTTTTCTTCCCCAACCCGATTCGATTCTTTTATTTATTTCTTTTTTCTTACGACACGACAATTTTGATTATCAGATTTTTTGAATAAAGCATCAGTCTACGTTTGATAATTTTGAGTCAATTGAAGGGTAAGCCTATTTATTTCTGGTTCTAAGAGCAGTAGTTCTAGCGGTCGACTCTCTTCTTTCAAATCGTTTCTCATTTCTGGTTCTAGTTCTAGCGGTCGACTCCCTTCTTTCAAATCGTTTCTCATTATTAATAAAGGGTAACGAAGATAAAATACGAGCTTGTTTTATAGCAATAGTAATTAATCGTTGTTGTTTTAAAGTCAATCTATTTACTCGCCTAGATAAGATTTTTCCTTGTTCACTAATAAATCGACTAATTAAACTCATGTTTCTATAATCAATTCGATCCCCCGATTGGATCGGGGGCAAACGCCTACGAAAAGATCGCTTGTATTTATCCATCATTTCTTTATTCCTTATTTCTAAAAATAATCCTATCCTATCCTTTTCTAAAATCCTATTTTGATCGGATCAAATTCAAATTATAGAATTAATAGAATAAATACGATTTGCTTTGTTTTTTTTATTATTGTATTATTTATTTATTATTTATTTCTTATTTATTTGTTTATTTTATTAGTTTATTTTAATTATTTATTTATTATTTATTTGTTTATTTTATTAGTTTATTTTATTATTATATTATTTATAGATATTTATTTAAATATAATTTCATATTTTAATATATTTAATATATAAATATAATTTCATATTTTAATATATTTAATATATAAATATAATTTCATATTTTAATATATTTAATATATAAATATAATTTCATATTTTAATATATTTAATATATAAATATAATTTCATATTTTAATATATTTAATATATAAAATATAAATATAATTTAATATTTTAATATATTTAATATATAAATATAATTTAAATAAATATCTATAACTGTGATAATACATAAATAATAAATAAATATAATTTATAAATATATATAAATATAATTTCATATTTTAATATATTTAATATATAAAATATAAATATAATTTAATATTTTAATATATTTAATATATAAATATAATTTAAATAAATATCTATAACTGTGATAATACATAAATAATAAATAAATATAATTTATAAATATATATAGAACCGACACGAAAATAATAAATAATTAATAAAATAAGAAATAAATAATGAAATATAGTAATAAATACAAAATATAGTAATAACTAAAAAATATAGTAATGAATAAATCATACAATATAATAAATAATACAATATTAACAATATTAAAATTAACAACAATATTAAAATTAACAATATTAAAATAATCATTATGCACGAATAGAAAATAAAAAAAAAAATAGTTAGTGATATTAAAAATCTAATTCCTAATCAATGAAAATCCAACTCCTAATCATTCGAAGACTGTAAACTAAAAATCATTCGAAGACGGTAAACTAAAAAAATAAATAATTGACTCGAGAATAAAGAAAAAAATTATTAAAAAAATAAGAACTAAATAAAAAATAGAATAAAAAAAAATAAAAGAATATTGATACAATCATATACCAGGTTAAAAAGGTTAAAAATTTATTAACGTGCATATCGAATAATTTAAAACTAAAAACTTCACTTTAAAAAGAAAGCGTGGAATAGACAAGGAAATACAAATATAGACTAATATATAAATAAAATATTTGTTATATATTAGTTATATATTATATCTAACTAATTATATACTTAATATTACTTAATATATTATATAATATATATTATTATACCTGAATACCTAATGTCCTATTTTCTCATACTAAATACCTAATGTTACCTAAATACCTAATGTCCTATTTTCTCATATTCTCGGGAAGGGTTGACATACGAGTACTTGATTCGATTTATTTCTTTATCTCCCCGTGAATTGTATGTTTGTAACAATAGGAACAGAATTTCTTCAATTCCAATCGACTAGGCGTATTGTGTCGATTTTTTTGAGTAATATACCTGGAAATGCCCGTTGATTCCTTATTAACGACGTTTCGAACACAACTGGTACATTCCAAAATAATCGTTACTCGGACATCTTTACTCTTGGCCATGAACCCCCTTTGAGTTTTTAATTCACCCAACTCTTCTATTTTCCGATCAAAAGTGAAGAAGAAAGGAATGAAAATAAATAAATAAAAGTTGCTAACTCAAAACCAAATCCTGAAAGATTTCGTTGCAATCAATTGCAATCAATATAGTAAATCAATATGTATTATACTAATAGTAAATAAGTAATACAATGATTTCTAACTCGATTTAGAATCACAGTACGGTATTTTCTTTAAGTATCTTGTAGGATACTGTTGTTCCAGCCACATTTCTCTTTTCGCTCTACTAGTAATTTAATTGGAGCTTGAACCCAAGTTTTGTTGAGGTTCAATCCACTTTTTTCGTTCTACCTTCCTTATTTATTTTATATAATTCTTATATAATTAGAATTCTAAAAAAACTAAATAGAATTATTTCTTATATAATTAGAATTCATTTCTTATATAATTATAATTCTAAAAACAACTAAAGTCAAGGGGGGGCGAGAGATTAGTCACAGATATTTGATTGTATATCGATCTAATCTTTTTCACCCCGTCCCGCGACAATAACTAGAATTAAAAAAAAGGGAATGTTAACGCATCCGGGAAGAAACGATTGATCTCTATCAATAAACCCGCTAAAGAACCGAACCAGAGAGTACTTAGTACCGGTGCTACGGAAAGATATGTTTTTAGATCTCGCATTTAAAATCCTCCTTCTTTATCGTATTACATACATTATGGTAATACATATATAATCACATGTATGTGTGGTTAAAGACCACTTGTATTTGTATATTTGTACCCGGAATTCCTAATTCAAAATTAAAATTTAAATGTACAATGATTCGATAGATAAGATTTTCCTTTTCTTAAAACAGCAAAATAGGTCCCTTTCTGCCTGAGAATTCCCGCCAAAAAGATTCATTTATTATTCATTATATGGTTGTTATATGATATGAGACCAAAAAGAGGAAATGGAAAGATAATTTTTGTATATCAATAGATGAAATAAGGGTGTGGAAAACAAGACAGGGATTCTCTACAATAACATCGTAGGCCAATTGAAAGGGATGTAGCGCAGCTTGGTAGCGCGTTTGTTTTGGGTACAAAATGTCACGGGTTCAAATCCTGTCATCCCTACCTATTACTTCTCCTTTGAGCAGTAAGGAGGGAGCCATTTTAGTTTTAGATTGATTAAAATTAAGCATACATAATCTATCATTTTCTCATATTATATATGATATATGATAGTATAGGTGTGCACGATGTATTGGGGTTATAAAATAAAAGAATCCTCTTTTTTACAGTCTTATTTATTATGATAAGAAAGCGCTCTTAGTTCAGTTCGGTAGAACGTGGGTCTCCAAAACCCAATGTCGTAGGTTCAAATCCTACAGAGCGTGATTCCGCTCTTGTTAAGTCGAAAATTACACCGAACTGAAAAAAAAAAAAAAAAAAAAAAAATTGAACAGCAATTCGAATTTGACCTCCTTGAATTAAATTAATTAAATTAAAATTAAAGGGGTCAGTCAAAAAAAGAGATGTTAATTAATCAAAGGTCCAACTGATCACCACGTATGTATTGTAAATATGCGGTTACGAATAATCCAGCCAAAGTAATAGGAATTAGACCTAAGACGATTCCAAATAGAAAAACTTCAATCATTTCAATTTATTTGAAAGGAGAAAAAGAAAGGTAATATCTATCCCTAAATATTAATCTCTATTGCCCATGAATATCAATAACTAATAATTGATAATTAACACGGTAAGGAACTATAGAATATATGGAATAGGACAGAAAACTTTGTTTTTATTAATTGTTCGTTCATTCAATTAATTTTCAAATAAGTCGTATCTTACTCAGACCAATAAATAGAGCTGAGGTTATAGTTAAAGCCGCTAGTAAAAAACCGAAATAACTAGTTAGAGTAGGCATGAAGGAGCTAAATGAAATATGTTCTTTTTATACATATGTTTATAAAGCACTTACCTAAGTTTCAATTTTTAAAAGAGACGGGGATAAGCAAAAATACCAATTGAAAGAATAAGTTCAATTGAAATTTTTTGATTCATCAATCATTCTAAACGGTATTCACAAAAATAGAGCGGCAGGACAAGAGTAGAAAAGAAAAAGAAATAGATTCATCATCTTTGTAGTTAGGTCAAGAAAAAACCTTTGGATCTAATACAAGAATACAAGAAAGGCCGCCTCACAAATATTGATTAGTAGAATTTTTTTTTTATTCCTTGCTCTTTTTTTTATCTATATCTAATACTATCGACTACTCTTACTTGTTACTAGACGACTAAGCAATTCCTTAAAATAAAAAAAGGAGGGCTTACAACAAAAAACAAAACCTCTTATGCAATTACGAAAAAAAGTCAATTTTTAGATTTCGCATCTAATTGACTTGCGGAAATATGATAATTTCCTTCATGAATTATTATAAACTTGTTGGATTCACGGGTTACCTGATCTTCCGTTTCTAGCCCCAAACCAATAATAGAATCCCCTATATTATATTCCAGGAATTTGAGGAATTTTCTATCGCATGATACGTGGTTATACATCGACAAGCAAGAAGAAGAAAGAAATTATCTAGCACTTCATGTCGATATACTGTTTGAAATTGCGTTGCTGTGTCAGAAGAAGGATAGCTATACTGATTCGGTATACTCTAAAAATACCTTTGGTACAATATTGACGATCTCACAAAGATTGAATTTCAGTGAATTTCCGTTTACTGATCTCATCTTTTACGGAATCGATCCCCTACAAGAATATGCGGAGCTCAGCATGTCTGGAAGCACAGGAGAACGTTCTTTTGCTGATATTATTACCAGTATTCGATACTGGATCATTCATAGTATTACTATACCTTCCCTATTCATTGCGGGTTGGTTATTCGTCAGCACAGGTTTAGCTTATGATGTGTTTGGAAGCCCTCGTCCAAACGAGTATTTTACAGAGAGCCGACAAGGAATTCCATTAATAACCGGCCGTTTTGATTCTTTGGAACAACTCGATGAATTTAGTAGATCTTTTTAGGAGGACCCAATGACCATAGATCGAACCTATCCAATTTTTACAGTGCGATGGTTGGCTGTTCACGGACTAGCTGTACCTACCGTTTCTTTTTTGGGGTCAATATCAGCAATGCAGTTCATCCAACGATAAACCTAATCCGAATTAATTATAGAGCTATGACACAATCAAACCCGAACGAACAAAATGTTGAATTGAATCGTACCAGTCTCTACTGGGGGTTATTACTCATTTTTGTACTTGCTGTTTTATTTTCCAATTATTTCTTCAATTAAGAAAAAAAGAGTAGTAGAATACTAAATAATAGTAGGAATTCTCTTATCCCATTCGGAAGGATTGCATCTCATAATTATCTATGACTGTTTATGTCTTTAGCATGACCACTTGATGAAATGTGGAGGGAAGCGGGATAAATGGCCGATACTACTGGAAGGATTCCTCTTTGGATAATAGGTACGGTAACTGGTATTCCTGTGATCGGTTTAATAGGTATTTTCTTTTATGGTTCATATTCTGGATTGGGTTCGTCCCTGTAATATGTAATAATGGGATGAACTAAGTTATAGGCATGAAAGTGTAAGAACTCAACGGGGCCCGCCTCCTCTTTCTTTGTCTGATTCGCGAGGAGGGGTCCCGTTGAATTCTTAATGATCATAATATTTTGTTCGTATAAATATAAATGACAACAAATAGATCACTTTTTCCGATGATGTTTTTGAAAAATGAACTCGATTAATTGATTCATAGCATCTGTTCTTCGATAGTATCTATCGATACTTTCAAGGTTAGAAGAAAAAAAGGAATCACTCAATTTCCTTTTCCTGGATGACACAATCACAATATATATTTAATTTTAATATTTAATTTTTTTTAATATTTAATTTTAATATTTTAATATTTAATTTTAATATTTCTTTTTTTTTTCTGTCGACCAGATATCAAGCAAACCCTTTCTAGACTAGTCTAACC
>NW_028323044.1:2132074-2171885 GCF_047325235.1 Durio zibethinus | reverse complement strand
TTAGATTTAGATAAGGCCTTCCTTGTTGACGAAAACCTACCCGCCAAAGAAAGAAATTTGGCAGCCCCCCGGAACTATGCCTATAACCCGCCCAACCAGATTAAACTCATTCAAGAGATCGAGAAGGTTGGGAACATTAAACTCCTTGGATTGGCCACTTAATATAGGAACCAATGCCTCATAATCAAAGCGCGCGTATTGAAAGGCTGGAAAGCGGACTTCGAAGCAGATAGGTCAAAAAGCAAGAGCAATTCTACGTTTCCCCAGCTAACAACTTTACTGCAGAAGTGCTTTCTACTCCTCGCTCCGGCCTTTGATTTGAGAAAGAGGGGGAGGTGCAAGGCTCGACGAAGTTGAGAAGAAATGCTATTTTTAAAGCCCCAGGAACTACATGAAAGAGAAGGCAGGTTCAGCCAAGAAAGTGCTTTTCGAAAGGCTTTTGGCGGTCAGTCGCTCACCCGAAAAGAAAAGTAGGAAGCTGGGGCTACGAAGCCGATCGTTGAATTCGGAAGCTCCGTCGAAGTTCAAATCGAGTTCTCGTTCTCGGGAGTAGTTCAGTTCACTTTCAGCAAAGCTTTTAGCCCCGTTTGTTAGCAACTTCAGTCTCTGGGGGGGATAATCAAAGAAGTGATGCTCACTCGACCAAAGTAAGAAGAAGCTCAAGCGAAGCAGAAGGGGGGTAAGTTGACTCTCTTTCATCAGCCACGGCTGCCTCTCTCCGGCCTGCTTCAGATCGAAGACAAGAGTGAAAGGGGCAGAAGCGATGTGAGTCAAAGTGGATTTCTGAGTTCTGTGGGCTAAGGAAAGGCAGGCGGGCTACCTATCGTCAATGAAATGCTTTTTTCTCAACGCCCGTTCTAACGAGTTCTAGTGCGCCAATCCACTGATTTTCTTCACTTTGAAAGGTCACCTGTTTCTGTTCATTGCGGTGATCTTTACTATTCTCTTAGTTTGAGTTCCGTAGTTTCGCTTACTACTAGGATAGGTGAAACTAAATGATTCTGTGCTGTAGTTTCAGTCGTTACAGCTTGCTAGTAAACTTATAGTCGTTAGCGCTAGGGCTAGGAATTGCTACTAACAAGGAAAAAAAGTCGATGTTGAACAACCACCGGGTACAGGACCGAGAATCCATGAATGGAAGCACTGCTCGGAGAAGAAATTGACATGAACGAACCATCTCGAGCACAGGTCTCGGTTAGACATGATAGTTCCTTGCTTCACCTACACAGGAACGGAATGGTTGGAATGCTTATGATTCATGACATAAGGATTGGGCCTGTAAGGCATGATTCATTTATTGATTGGTAGGATTTCTTCTAGGATTGCTAGGGATTGTTCATTCCCACCTATCTATCGATTGGTCATATTACATATATACTGAATTCGCAAAGACTCCTTCCTCTTTTAAGTGTTGTGAGGAACTCGCCTGTACCCGTACGGAGAAGAGGTAGTTCGCTCACTAAGCCCAATCGATCCAATCTTGCCTAAAACTAAAAGAAAAGGCCGCTCCCGTCTTAACAAGTAGGTGCTACCCTTATATCTTCGACTGGGGAAAAGTCGTAACAAGGACGTTTAGTGGGGCACCCTGTGGGCCAATGCGTATAAGAATGGGCTTTCTTAACGTGGCTCATTTGACGACTCAGTACATGGATGTCACATCTTCTACTATATACTAGGTTGGCACTCTATAGAAAAAGTATACTCAGGTCTCACTCATTAGCATTAGGTAAAATACCACAGAACAAGTTGTCAGTCTTATATAGTATTCTTATTCCCTTGAAAAGAGACGATTCGATAAAAGACTATTCTGTTTTCAGACGAAAAGGGGGATACTCCGGTAAGGGCAGAGATTGTAGCTAAGACTGTCTCGACTCCTTGACTTGCTCAATGCTTCTCCCTCAACTGCAGCGGGAATAAGGGAAGGAAGAAAGAGACCATCTTGGCCCTAGAAAAGAAAGGAATGCTCTTAACTACCATTGCTATCCATCAATGCACACTATCTATCTGTTTACAACTATCAATGTCAATGGTATAAACCAATTTTCATTATATGAAAAGGTGAAAAGCAATCAAAGCTGGGGGGATCCATACACGCCCATAAACACAAGATTCAGATCTATCAAACCTATGATAGAGATTGAAAAAGCTATCCATCGAAAACCCACACCACCCTTAACCTTACGCGCCCAACTCAAGGCTTCCTTGCTCACAACCAATCCCTCAAAGCAATGAATGCGCTCAAAAGCACGCCATAGCACGAGATAAAGTTTCTGCGCGGCTGAAGACGGCGGTGGTACGTACGGCTTATAGCAATGGCATTCAGAGGTCTCCTGTCAGAGCTCCATCTAGGAAGTGATAGCTGAAAAAGCTACTAGCATACCTGGGTCTAGCAAATGGGAAGGCTCTTTCTCCTCACACTCACGACTCTCATGTATATTCTTCCCAAATCCTAGCGTCAGCTACCATATTAAAAGCTACGCCTTGTTGCTCAAGCTGTTAGCGCGTAGTCTGTCTTATATGCCTCCAAGGGCGGTGGTGGGTGTAGTACCGCACAGGAACGCGGTTGAGCGCTTAGACCAATACGGCGACTCTGACCCGTATGGTTAAGACATCCTTTCCCTGGGATTGTGAGAAGCTGAATTTTCGATCCCTAAAGAAAATCACTCCATTTTTACTAGATATGACTTCGGACCTATTGTAATGCATTCCAACAGTTTCCCCTATCTCCTATGAGAAGGCTTTTGTTTTGGTGCAAACTCAACCTTTTCTTTTCTTTTCAATCATGGAGGGGGCTTCGTCTTAGCCTCTCAAACTTCTGCTTGTTTACAAGTAGGATGGTTTCCATGGAGTCTCACTATGGGTGTTTGATATCTAGTGTTCTTTCCTTTTTAAAGCATGATTTTCCTTTTCCATGAAGGTTTATTTTCTAAAATTAGGTATCTATTAATCATGCATTCACGTAGTCGTAATCATGCCTTAGTAAATTGGATTTTCCATGATCTAGCATTTTTTTAGGGGAAAGGCGAATATTTTATTGATCCATGTCATGCATTACAATATCAGCTAGAAAATAGAAAAGAAAAGATGGGAATTCCTCAACCCGTATACTCTTTCGAACAGCGACCAAAGTGGGCTTACTCGTATGCAGCCTTCTTTGCTTCTTGCTCAGCAGCCTCCTTTCTCCTTACTCGCCTTTTTCTCGGCTAAAGCTAGCTCTGTGATCTGCTTTCTTTGTTTTTTGTTCACAAGCTCTGCGTTCTCCTCTCTCTGTTTAGGGTCAGCTCTCTTCTTTCGACATAACACCATAGTAAAAAAAGAGTCTTTGTTCTTGTAAAAAAGGTCAATCCGTAGCCGTAGCTATTTTATATCTTCTTAGTAGCGGTCTTTGCTGCTTGACTGATTGAATTAGAGCTTGAACGTGGAAATCTAGCTGACATTGAACTGGCTGCCACTGAGCCATTGAGCATTGAAACTAAAGAGGGATATAAAAGAGCTTTTTTATGATACTTTCTATCCATTTGAGAAAAGTTTCATTTTCCCGGTTGAAAGTTCCCTTCATAGACACCCATTCAAATCGGACACGTTTCATAAACAGCGTCTTTTTCGTCATCAACAGTAAAGTAAGTGGTACCATGGAAAAAGAGCTTTTTCAAGCATTCCCATAGTAAGAAGGTCAACGAAGCCAATCCATCTCTATCTCTGTTAACGAATGCTCCGACTCCTATCGGTTCTATATCCAATTCCTACTGCTAAGGATAAGGAAGAAAGAAAGGGAAGGATAGAACAGCTACTAAGAGTTAGACCACGAGCCATACCACAGAAAGCTAAAAAAAAGGAGCCGAGGTCTACTACTTTATATACGCTAGCACCAAAGCAAGGAAAGAAGGCAAGGTGCTCAGGTAAATAGTCGGATGAGTCCCTAAAACGTATTTGATTAAAAATATTCTTAGCAACGAATACGTTTTGAACCCTTGAGAGTGAGAGCTTGGGGATATGATTCCCAGAGATAATTTCAATCTTCAGAAGGCAACTCATCTCTTGCTAAGGAGATTGTGCCGGGTTCTTTCACTCACACAAGACCAAGCCTTACTACTTGAATAACAGGTAATCAGACTTTCGCCTTTCGTCGGTTCCAGTAATGGGGGGGAGGAGAAGAGAACAGTAAAGAGAAAACAGCTAGTCGAACTACTTACTTATTCTTATGCTGAGTAAACCCTTAAAGCGGATCTAGCATCAAGCCTATCCCTTGATTGACCCTTTCCGGGATCAACTACTACTTATGTACCAAACCAAAGGTAGGCAGTTCCCAGTCGAAAGAGAAAAGCTATTCTTGTTAGCAGTTGAACAAGACCACTCCACTCAAGCTAGCCACTTAAAAAATCTCCGACTATTGCTTCTGGGTTTGACACTTGTCAATAAAAAATTTCTACTCGTGGACAGAGGGGAAGCTTTAGAAGTAGCCCTTGTTTAAGTTAGAAGGAAAGTCTCACTCAGATGCGGGACTGCTAATGAAAGTCTTCTTACGAGGATTGCTTACTCAGATCTACGCCTATTGGACAGCTTTCAAAGGTGCTGACTTAGTTTCTCTTTCGAAACCTTGGGAGAAGTTGAATCAGGGCAGAGGGCCTATTTGTATTTGATTTGAACTAATTCGAATCTCGTGACCCATGATCCTTAGGAAGGGCTCGATCCCAGACCAGGCGGAGCTCAAGGCGATGGATGACTATCACTTACCCTTTTCCCTACGACCGAGTGAGCAGCTGTTCTTGCTGTTCTTGAATCAGTTGTCTTTGGGAAGGTGCGTAATGGATGTACGCCTGCTTCGAAAGCTCCATTCCTGGTTACCAGGATCCAGGAACCATTCCTTGATTGATTGAAAATCACGAGTCGAATTTCTCTCTACCTATTCTCGTAACACCCTGTCTAGCCTACTGCTCTTCTCCTCTTTTGGTCGCTTCGCTCTCCTCCCTCGACTAAGGCCCAGAAAGACAAAGATTTCAGTCTAAACTAAAGCCTACTATGCTATGGACTTGAAGGGCTCAGAAAGAGCTCACTAGATTGATCGCAAGCAAAAGATACATCTGCACTCGCATTCGCATGTTGGTTGTTCCTCACTAAACATCGAGGGTTCAGGTGAAAGTGAAGGTTCGGATCGGACTCTAGTCTCGGCCTACGTCTCTTCAGGTCCGGCTTTCATTAAAGGAACGTAGTCACTTGAGCGAAGCGAAAGGGCTTCCTTTAAAGTTCTCTGAGGATACCGCTTGAATAACGATAATCGGATTGTATTTTTGTAGCTTCACTTTCGATAGGCCTACATCTCGCCTTCCACTACCGGAAGATCCATTTTTCTGCGATTCCCGGAACTTAGACGTACCGCTCACCGCAAAGAAGAGTTTCTGTTGCTTAACTACCTATTTATCCATAAAGGCTTGAGCGCACCGCTTTCCAACTGCGCCTACTTATTGCTTGAAAGTCACCCTCGACTTCCAGCTGTCCCGCTAACCGAAACTTACTTTAACTAGCGCTTGCCCTATTGAGTAAGGCGAACTGAACTCAAACTCTCTCTACGGTCTGCGGCACCTTCCGTGAGCCTGACCTTCTTACCTGTAGAGCGGCTTTCCCAAGAAAGAGTACCTCACGAGCTTACTGAAAGTATAGATTCTTTTATCCACTGGACTAGATACTTATTACTCACTTTCACTATGAGCCGCTTGACGAGCCCAGCAACAACAAGACTTTTTTTCTACATCGCCTACCGGGAAGGAACTGAACGCAAACAAAACTCTGATCTACCGGTTTGAAATACTCTCTAAGCAAAGCACTCTATGATTTATCTGCTGACCGTAACGAGAGACGAAAGATAGGACTTTGGCTGCGTGGTTTCGGCTATTCTCAAATTCGAAATTCAATATCATAAGAGAAGAAGTTTCATAAAGAGTTCGAAAGAAGTAGAAGTTGAATAAGACTTTAGAACAAAACATTATTTATTATAATAAAAAATATGATTCTATTAAAAAAATCTAGTAAAATGTTCCATAAAATATGGCGTTTTACCGAGATTTTTGGTATCAATCCGATTTCACTCCTAAGTTTCAGTAATTGTTATGGTATTTTGCGTTTTCTCGGGATTTTGAGTTGCAATAAAATTTCCTTCCTAAGAAAAATAAAATTTTATTTGATTTTGCGTTTTCTCGGGATTTTTGAATGCAATCGGATTTCCCTTCCTAACAGCCTGTTGAATCCTGCTCTCATTTTGTTTTCCCGTGTTTTTTGGTTGCAAAAAGAATCAAGGTCAATCCAGTTTCAGTTGATTCTTTTTGCCAGGCTAGTTGCCTTCTTTGGTAGGCCAGTTGAAGAAAAAAGAAGTGCTTCGATAAGAATTTCTCGTGCCAGGAGCAGCCGAACAAGTGCCATCAAGTTACAAGTTATTTAGGATTTTTTTTTTCATCTTTTATTATCTCCTTATAATATAATAGAAGTGCTATATCCTTATAATTATGCTGTCCCCATGGTATAACCCTCTGGCAGGACGTGGGCCTCTTTCCCGCTCCTTTTTTGAGATTGCTCTTTTCTTTTCTAATAAGCAACTGCTAAGTGCTTTGATGTCAGTGCAGCCGAACCAATTGGAGTGGCTTTCGATCTTTTCTCTTTTTTCACTATCTATGAATTTTTTTTAAGTTCACTTAAGATAAGTCTTAGCCTTCATTGCACTAAGTTACTTAAGAATACTTCACTTCTTTCTATATCTGGATCTTGACTCTCTCTCTCTCTTTTTTTGAGAAAGAAGGTTTCTTCTTTTTTCAAAGGTTCCATATCTTGGTGAAAGGTTCGATCACATAGCATGGGAACGTATTGTATTTCGTTCTACTGAATGATCGTTCCGTACGATGAGGATGAACTTCTATTTCTATATAATAGCTCCATTCAGTCTAGATATTAGCCTCGTTGGTTCGCTGAAATGAACTCGCTCTTAGGTTCCGTTGAGATAATACCTTTATCCTATATGTATTCTAGGATCTATTTTTTTATTGATTCCTAAGCTATACCGTGGACGTTCCAAGTTACCTTAATGGCACACATCTTCTAGTCGGCAGGTAAATAAACCTCTCTTTAAGCAGCAAAACAAGAGTCGCGATGGGCGAAGGTATCAACCCATTTGAAATAGTTTCATCGGCCTTTGGTACCTAGATACTTTCAATCCCAAATTACCCGGGGGAAAGCTCAATCTTACCGGTCTTCTTATTCAAGTAGTTAACATTTCGCTTCGGTAAGCATTCCTTGGCTTCGTAGAACCTCTCGCCACCTTCAAGGCTAGGGATTCTAACTTCTTGCTAAGAGATGCCATCTGATCTTTCCTCAACAATGTCTGTCCGTGGGTCTGGTCTATCTTAACTCATGGCATGCCTGCTCTTCCTATCCCAGGGGCCAAGACCGTTTTCAATAGCAGCTCCTTCTCTTCCGAGACGGGTTTCGAATTGAACTGGGGCATGGTCTGTTAATCCGGGGTTACACTAGCTAGGCGAAATAGCCCTCACTATTAACATGTCCGAAATTGGCAAATCGCCCTCTCCTCCTTTTGATGGTGAATGTCAGCAAATGTCCTTAAAACAACCCTTATCCCACAGCGCTTATGTAGCATCAGGAAATCCAGTAAGCCAAGGGGAGATCCCGGGAAAGCGAAAGCTGCGCTTTCCTTACTTCTTCTTATACCCTTGCAGGCAAAATAAGGCATACCAATGCCTTTTCTCGGCCTAAGGAGTTCATTAAAAAGGTAAGAAGGAATGGCCAGATGTAAAGAGATGTCCCTGAGACTAGTGAAATCAGGTAAGAAGGTAAAAGAGTAAGACTAGCAATGCGGGAGAGAAGGACTAATTGACTTCTATTTGGCCCTAGAGGAGATCGAGACTGGTATTAGTTCCTTTCCCGAGGCGAGGAAGGGAAGATAATGACATTGATAAAAGAACCTCTTCGTAAAGAAAGAACTGACTTAGAGCTTAGAGAAGAAGGGCAACTAGTCTTCTTTCGACCAGTAAAGGAAGTTGCCAGACTGTTGAGTGAAAGCTGAATCCAAGTTTAATAGGCTCTTTGATAGAATACGGTGTTAATGCATTTCCTGAAGCAATATCCTGATTAGGCACCTCTTAAGGAAGTTAGTGAGTGACCTAGTAGTCGTAGGGCATGAGCGGGATAAGAAGAAGGGAGGGAGAAGACCGTAGCTCAGTTCAGTACTGCTTTACTAAAGCTTTTTCCCGTGGCGATATTTGTTACAGAGACAGGGGCTTTTGCCCAGGAGTTAGTGCACAGATAGGTGATAGAGGCAGAGAATTTTCCGCATCTAGTCTAGAATAGGGGAAAGGGTGATTCGCTCGTAAGCCCAACTCAAACTCATTCATAAAGTCTAGCTCGATTGATCACATGTCAGTTGACCCAATAGAAACCGGAGAATTGCCTCCTTGAGACCCAAAACGCATCCCTTCTCCTGGGTCTGGGCAAGTGAGTTTACCTACTTTCCCTGTCAGCGGATCATAATAAGACGTAAAAAAAGATTACTTCGCTTGTTGCGAAGAGGCCAGCCTACGTTCTGAAAGCGGATTTCAACGGGTGGGAGCGTCTGGGGACGCCTAGTCTAAGAGGTTGGTTTCGGAAGTCCAGCAGCCTTTCTCTTATATACGATGCTATGTCCGAGAATCTAAGATCAGACTTGCCTTTATGACTGTCTTGCTCTTGCCTTGTTAATGGACGAGGAAGTTTACTCACGAGACCAAGTTTTCGGGGAAGTGACTTCGTTCGGTTACAGTCTCTCAGGGACAGATGGGATTATTGGGATTCTAGTAAATAGCAGAGCCAGCAGAAGGGGAATGGAAGGAGGAAGCAGGATACAAATAGCAGACCAGAGGGGCGTAGAGGTTTCGGGCAAGTCCAATTACAAACAAAAGAGAAGGTCGGTCCCGTACCCGAACAAAGGCTAGACCGAAGGTCCCGTCCCATGGGTTAGGTGCTTAGCTGAAGGTGGAAGTCCAAAGCAACATAAGATAGAAGGCGAAGCCGAGGCAAGAGCAAGGGTTGAAAGACAAGAGAGAAGAATTCACAATACCCCCTATTTGTTACATTCTCAATGGTTGGTCGGTTGGCCTCCGGCCAGGATGCTTTGCTTTATCGGATCGATCGCAGTGCTCAAGTGGGCTGGTCTCTTTCCCAAGTCGCAGGGGTACAAAAAGCAGAGGAAGCAGTTAGTCCAGCGGAGGAATCAATAGATCTAGTTGGTTTAGAGCAAACAGAGTTGGTTTTGGTTGCTCCAGACGAGATTGATCCAGGCAGAGGTGCCAAAGGCTAAAGGCAAAATTCTCAGCTCAAGCTCTACTCTAGGGCTCGGGTCTGGTTCAAAAGGCAAGGGGCGCAGCGGCTAGTAAGTTCGGGGCCTTCATTACACCCAAAGGGAAACCAGCAGCGAAGAGCCATTAAAGACCTTAACAGAGACTATACGCTACACTTGCTTACTTCTTCCCCGTAACACAAGCTGAATGACTAAGTGGCAGCAGGCAATCTTTTGACACCTTCTCCTTCCATATATGGTAGTTATGAGCATTCCAGGCCAAAGGATAAGAGAAGAAAAAGAGTGGCCCTTCAAGTGCTCTTTATCCCATTGGAATTCATCAATCCAAGCTTTGTCTTTGAAAGAAGAAATGCTTTTAAGTCTCGCTTTCTAAGTGAAGGAAAAGTAGTTCCGGTGAGTAGTTCAGTCAGGAAATTAGAAGCATCATCCTCTACATCCTCATTCAAGGCTGCTGCTTGGTCTTCTTTGGGCCTTAGGTTAGGAAAGGGTCTTCTCAAAGACACCTTACTAGTCCTACCATTACTAATACTAAGAAATAGGTAAAGGCCTTATAGTTTAAGGGGAAGGGGGTTCCAGAGAATTATCCGAACATTCTGGATCAAGGTCTTCTTCGAAAGATTGCTTTTCGACAATCCCACTAAGGCACCTACCTATAATTCCACGTTGAACCTATTTCCTAACTAAACTAAAGGAAGTCTCTCCTTTGTAGATGAGTAGGCAAGGCTTTCCATTTCGACAGATAGTTTATCGCTTACCTTGCTACCGATCGAGTGACAACGGCCGATCAGGCAATCCCCCTTGTCTGACCCGCTACCCCTAGAAAGGAGATCCAACCTAAAGCTTCAATGCCCAAACAGTTCCTCAAAGTTAGCTGGCATGTGTTTTAAAAAGCGTTCTTCTAAGGGTCTATGTGAAGTATCAGCCAGGTCGTCTATCTTTCTTCCCTGTGTTCTGCAACCCGCCCTAAGAGTTTGGGATGAAGTCTTCTCAGAACAGCCTTGGCGACTTTCGGTCTTCGGGGAATTCCCATTTTCGTATATTCGGACCGACGCCTCCTTAGCTGCACCGATGCGGGAGAGCTAGCCCCCCCCAGAACGTCGAATGAATTGTGGCCTGGTGTAGAGTACTTTTTAGGCACTTCCATCCCCCACGGAACCGGTTTCCTTTGTTTGCTACCAACCGATCCTTTTTCTTCTGTGGTTGTGGTAAGGGCTAGTGCTTTCCTAAACTGAAGTTGGAAGTCGGCTAAGGAGCACTTTTCTTTAGTTGTTGCAATCTCTTATTAAGTTGAAACAAGTAACTGTGCTTTCAGGTATAGGACCCTTGCCCTAGACTTCTAATCGGAAAAGGGTCAATTTTCTTTAGTTCCACTAAGTGGTCTTTCTTAGTCTGAAAGCGGTTAGTCTCTTAGCTATCCAATCATCAATCAAGGACAGAAAGTAAAACAAAAGGAAATGACCACTAAGTTTAAGAATACACTCACCAATGGGCATGGGCATACAGAATGAATAGCCTACTTTGAATACGAAATTTCCATAAGTCCAAATGAAAGTCTAAGGATCGAGAATGACTTTCAAGCTTAGAACGCTAATAGAATGCATGGAAAACAGGTACACTCCCGCAAGGGCAAGGGAAGAGTAGGCCTGTAAGGGACTAAGGCCTACTGTTAATAGACTTTACTTTAAAAAAACCTATACATTAGCATATCCCCCCAGCCAATTGCATTCTCTAAGGAAAGCTACTAGACCAGTTCGAAAGCAGTTTCCTATGCATCAGACAATAAAAAAAAAATCCATCATTCCCTTTCTATTCTCAAACCGGGAAAGCAAGTAACTAAGAGCAAGTAAGCTCTCTGAGTAAGTTCGTTTTCTTTCGAGTTTCATTCCTTCTCGCTGGCTAACAATTGCCAAGCTAGAATAGAGAAAAGAGGTAAAAAAGAGGAAATTTTTTTACAGGTTTGCTATCCATCCTCTCTGCTTACCCTTTTACTATGAAGTAAAAGAAAATGCTGTACTGGAGTGGGGAATCTTTCCATTCTAGCCTTTAAGGGGAAGTCCCACTAGACCCAGTGCTTTGACCTCTTGCTAATCCCTTCCATAGTAAGCACTCTAATAGGGCAAATAACAAATAGGAAGACTGTACTAAGAAAGCAAACGTGACGAACAGGCCTAGAGGACTCTCTTGTTGAATCTGTTCTGTAAAGAAAAGAAAGCTAGTCCTATTCCCACCGACCGTTACTCTAACAGCTGCCTATTCTTCCCCTCGGGCACAGACTTTCTTAGAGTAGGGAATCCGGTTCAAGCAGAGGAGAGGGATGTTACAACTCGACCAACGGGAGAGGGATGAAAAGGCAAGTGCCACGCTAATCCTAGTCCAAGCTAAAAGGCTACGACTGCCTACGCCTTGTTGCCACGCCCTTAGAGCTTTTAACAGCTGGTTCACTTTAGGACTTCATCCCCTGAAGGAATGGCTTTTAAAGATCTGAAAATCTAGACTAGTGATGGCCTAGCGGTTTCGGTTTCACTCATGGTATGTCTTGAACAAAGGAAAGTTCTTCTCTCTTAAGAAGGTTGGCTTTCTCAGCTTTCAGCTGGACGTAAAGTGATTGATGACATTCCCGTTGGCTTAACAAACCTCTATTTTTAATTCTTCTCTAACGGCTGGGACAAACCCTCTCTTCTTTTCTCTCTTCCCTTTTTTTTTTGGAGTGGCTTAGAAAGTTCCTGCCCCTCGTCTGAAGCCTGAACGTTTATCCTTTTTTGCCTACGTCTACCATTCATTCTTGGCCTTCATATACCGTACGTCAAAGAAAGGAGAGTCGCTTCGTCATAGCTTCTCCTCCGTCTTTGCTTTGGCTGTGTTCAATGCCCATCTCGTCTTTTTAATCCATGATAGATCGAAGGGGAAGGGGATGGCTACCATGACTAGTGGTTCCCCGCTGACCAGTCATAGTTTTCCCTGTGGGCCTAGTGTAGTCCAAGAGTCTGGAAACTCAGCTTGCTCTTCTACCCGCCTCCCCTTCAGTCAGGTCGGGAATCTTCCTCTTTCAAAGGGCTGCCCTAATACATCTATGATCGTCAAATGGCGTAATATAGATGATTTTCTTGTCAGAGAGATGACTTCCTCTTTGAATAGGGTGTAAGATGTTAAGTATAGAATTTCCTGCCTTTCCTTCCTTCATAGCCAATTCAGCTGAACAAACAGACTTGCTTTCGTGCTTCTGGTTGATGTCATATGGGTTTAAGGCAAATAAGGGGAGAAATCAATCCCAGTCAAATGATAGATATCAGAGAATGGGAGAACTAGACCTACCAGAAGAGGTGTAGCTGCTTTCAGGTTTCTTTGTTTAGTTTAAGACAGTAATCCAAACAAAACAGCCTTCCCTTGGCTTTGATTCTTTACTGGGACTGCCCAATCTGGTGTGATGCCCATAAGAATAAGAGAAACTCGCGGATCTGTTCATGAAGAGGTTTCCGCTTCTAACCTGATAGTGGTTTACTCCGTATTTTAGGCGGGATTAGTATCAATACAATAGAAGGGCCCCCCTCCTTATCGAAAAAAGTCTGCCTTCGCTGAAGTTGGATCTGAGGATGGAAAAAGAGAGTACGCTATCCCGGAACCGGTTGCCACCTTTTTGGGTCGAGGTAACGCGGGAGACCCATACATAACTAGAGAGTAACTGTCGGCAAGTAAGAAAGATCTTTCCCCAGAGTGCCTTCAAAAAGCGTCTGGTGCCGCGGAGTCTGCAGGAGATGATCAAACCTCTTCCACCGCCGAACCTCTTTCTGTTGCTCAATCGTCCACTTTAGATGAGACTACTCAACTAAATCAGTATTTTACTCTAAAAAATCTGATTCTGCGGCAGAGACAGAAGGTGTATCCTCTAAGGCAGACAATTTAAGTGACATAAGTGGTCTCGTCTATAGCATCTGATGAAGCAAAAGCCTAGTTCTCGGTAAAGCAAGCTCTCGCCTCAGGCTCAGGAAATGGAAAGAAAGTGGAAAGAGCATTTCAAGCCTCAAGTCACACAAGAAGGTCGGGCCGGGCCTCAACCAAGAAAGAAAAACCCTTAGCCTTGCTCGAATAGGAGGGCAGAGCCCGATAGACCAACATAGGTTATGGTTACGCAATACAGAATGGAAGGTCTACGGCTTACTAAGACACTCGCCAATGGGCATCCAAAAGGAAAAGCAGAACCTTAGTCTTCGTCCCTTTCCCCCATTATCAAACAAAAACCGGAGATTCATCTTTCTGAATAGGGGAATTAGTAAAAGGATCAACCCACAAAGAAAGGATAGGGGAATAGGTATAGACCCGGATCCCTCGATACAACCGAAAGAAGGAAAGCGCTTTTAGATCGGTCGGGAACCAAGAACGGAAGTCATTTCGCTAACTCAAAGAAGAAAAATAATTACCTGATGAGAGGGGAGAGAAGTTACCATTAGGGGTTCCCTAAAAGCGGGGCTATTAAACATGACCTGAGGGACACATTGGAAGGAAGAAGCAAATTGAACCTTACTAAGACGATTCGGGGATGGTCCCACAACTCACGAGCGAAAGACAGAAATCAACGAATGGAAGAGAGCCAGAGGATGCCCTCTTGTCGCAAGTGAGCAGACGATTTCTCCCTGACATCACAGAAGACGATTTTTTTTTTTTAGCAGACTTTCTTTTTTCCAAAGGAATGAAAGTACTTACTTGATAGAGTAAGGGAGTTAGAATGCGCTTTGGTTCACAGGTTTGGTGGTATATCCCTATATAGATGGGCTCTGTAGTCGGGCTTAAGCCAGTTTCACCGAGGGTTTAAGCAGTGATTAGGTACGAGCAATAGTCTGATTAGGATTCTGCTGGAACTGCGCTCTCTATTAAGAGCAGAAAAGCATTCGAACTAAAGAGATAGAAAGAATAGTGTAGTGTTTAGTTCCTTTGTGCCCAGAGGACTTGAAAGAGCTTCGGATTCTAGCGATCCTCAATTCAAAGTCGTAAGTCTTTCGCTTGACCGAGGGCTCGTTGGTCTTGCTTTCGATTCCAGAGATCGAGATTCGAATAGCAGTTGGGAAAGGGGATTTGGGCTAGATCGGATTTCGGATAGTCCATTGCAATTCATAACTTTTCCTTCCTCTATCTCATAGTACGGAGTAGAAGGTCGGGGAAAATGACCGCTGAAGTGATGCTTTAGGAAGGAGAATGGCTAATGGCTGCTGCTAAGCCTTTCAACTCCCTGCCACGAACGGTAGCTGCGCTACAGCAATTCCCTTTTTATCATAAAGTAGAAGGAATTTTCTCTGATTCGTGTTCGCAGATAAGATAAGCTGAAGAATATACCGCAAAGCAAAGACAAAAAGCGAAAATAAATAAATGAGAGCTCATCAACAATTTTCGAGGAAGAAGCGAATCAATCAGAATGGAGACAGGGGGGAGAGGCGAAAGAAAGATTGTCGAGCCTGCAAGCAGCAAGCAACAACGGCTTTTCAGCCGTTGCGCGCTAGCTTATAGTTTAGGGGTATAGTAGGGGTGCCCCTTTCTAAAACAACTATTTAATAGTTGGTAAGCTTTTTTTGGAACTTTAGTTTTGGAGTTTTCCCCAACCTATACCAACCTAATATTACTAAAAAATAGGGGCTTACGTTTTTCAGCCGCATCGCACTTCCGCATAAACAATGGATCCGCTGGGCTGGATGAGCAACCTTCTCTGGAAAAGAATAGTGAAAAGCCATGTCACTTGGAACGGAACTGCTTGCTTACTTACTTTTAGTAAGACCACTTTGGTAAGCAAAATTCGATTATCTAGGCATGGTTGCTTACAAGACAAGACAAAAGCCAGCTTCTAGATGTTCTTTGCCTGAACATATAGAGGAAGCAACCTTCTATCTGGCCTCTGTACTAGTAGTGGAGTGGCTTGCTACTTTCAATCATCAAAGGAAAGTTGAGCAAGGCAAGGGAGAAAGAAGTTGTCCCCTCTTCTCTGGTAACCCGCCACCGCATATGTAGAAAAAGAGGGAGCGGGGAAGGAAGAACAACCGTTTGACTTTGGCACATGAGGTGGCGGGTTTGGCTAGGTAACATAATGGAAATGTATCGGACTGCAAATCCTGGAATGACGGTTCGACCCCGTCCTTGGCCTCGGGGAGTGGCGAGCAGCACGGAATTTGAATGTTTCAAATGGCATAAGGGGGCTTTCCTTTGTTATAAATCCACAGACAACATACTGGAACTTCCAAACCAAAGAAATGCAACATGAGAAGGTTTACGTTACGCTTCAATAGAATGAATTCAGTAAGGGTAGAGCCCCATGGTTGATCGAAGGTCCTATGCCACAACAACTCAAATCTATCTTACCTTCAATCCATCTTTGTTCAGCCAGCTCATAACAAAATGTTAGACCGGGCTGACACAACCAAATTGGTTGAAGAAAAGGAAACCCCAGCGACCAAGCACTCCCACCCCCAAAAGTGGAGACCGAACACCGCCAGGTTGTCGAGGACACGTCTGAAGAGGAGGCGGGCGCACTCTAAGTTGACCACCCTACCCACTAATGGACTATGAGGGGGGCAGGCGAACGGGAACCGACCGAAAACCCGAACCGCTTGACTGGCTGACCCCTTCATACTCGATTCATTAGGGTCGGGGATGGATGGAACCAATCAGAAGTGCAAATCGCGCAAGCGAAGCCGGGAAACGGACCGCAGCGCAACGACTAGGACTCGTGTCGGAGGAGTTTTGAGCGTGAGCTACCACTCATGCAGCGGCAAGGACCCGCAACTCTCGAAGGGGCCACCAACCGCCCGAATCACTGTAGCAAACCCTCCCTTTACTCAATGGATAGCGCTTATCCTCTTTCAATCAACAAAATGAGAAATAAGAAAAAAAGAAAAGAAAGAGGTCTTTATTGAGGAGGCTTTGCACCTGAAATAGGACTAATGAAAATCCAGAAGAGGCTTTCAAAAAGATGAAAATGCAAAGGGTAAAGAGAAAGTCTTTTGAACAACCAACCTGACATAAGGATTCTAGCTCGCCCACTTAGAGCAGATGGAGATTATCGGACGGGGAAAAGCGGCACTCGACATCTATTAAACAACACCAAGAACAAAGCCATACCATGCCCTCGGGAGAAAGACGTGATGATTGCCATGAATGCTGCCTTCGAGGACGTGTTGTACAAGAAGGTCTTTGCCGATTCCTATCAACATGGTGCACCCCTCAGTAGAGGGGCGTGAAAAGGCCGTGGAGACTTTGACCGAATGAATAGGGATCAATTGATAGACATTTTGATTGAGGGGATGAACGCTTTTTTCGTTCGCTATGTGCTGACTGGATGCGTACTCGCGTGATCGATCAATGGACGGGGGAATTGCGTGAATGACGAGACCGGCCTAACCTAAAGTAAAGGCTCTTCCCTCTCTGGATGGCGAATCTTGATTGACTGACACTAGGAACCGATTCGGAGAAAGAAGAAGCATGACATGAGATACGCGGCGGAAAAATTTCCGATAGCGAATTACTTGACTCGATGGATGGATGGAGGGGGGGCCTCCAACTCAAGCACGAAATCAATGTTGAGTCCACAATCATCGAAAGGGGCACCACCAAGCGAGATCGAGACCAGCACCTTGTATAGGGTTCCAAACCCGCGCTTCTAACAATATCCCATAAAGAAAGGTAGGGGCTTCAAAGCTTGACTAACAAGCGCGAAACTTGACTTTGAGAAAGAAGGGTGGCGCGCTAGCTGCAATCCTTCTAAAGTGCTAACGCCTATAGGTTGGGGCCCTTTTCTTGCTCGTTAGCGCTTTAGTTTGAGGCGCTAGCTTACTAATAATATAGGGGCTTGATCGGAATCGATTCTCTAATTGAATATCAGAAGTGCTACTTAGTAGTAGAAACTCGGAGAGACAGACAGAGAGGGGACTCTATCATACCTGCTAATTCCTAGGATGAGAAGTAGGCCTGGCCTCTTGTTTTTGGCAGGAATAGTTCCAGCCTTTGTTGCCCCTCGGTAGAGTGAGTCTACTTAGCGAACTGGCAGGACGCGGAGATCAATTGATCAATATGAATCTCGAGAGTGGATGGTTGACCGCCGCCCCCTTGTCCTGGAGGCTCTCCGACCGGGGAGGGGCTTGCTATCGTAACCTTTTCCCCCGGTGTATGTGAAAAAGAGTGACGAACCCATTTTTTTTTCGGTCATAGGTTGGTCCAAAGAATGAGAGTCGGCTTCCAACAGTCCGTTGTTCCTCAGTAGCTCAGTGGTAGAGCGGTCGGCTGTTAACTGACTGGTCGTAGGTTCAAATCCTACTTGGGGAGAATTTCTAGTTCTCGCTTTTCTGACCTAGCGACCCCTGCCCTTCTCCTTTGTTTCTAAACTAGCAGAATCGTGGGACATCAAAAGTGGGAAGTTGATTGTTGGTTTTTATTCCTCACTCTCGTATAGGTGAACTTGGTTCGTTTAATTCTTAGGGAGAAGAAAGATCCACTGGGAAGACTGGTGGAGTAGTATCTCTTCATTAGCCGGAAGGAATTTGTCTCCACTAGCGTCATTCGAAAAAAAAAAAAATCCGAACAAACAAGAAAAGGGTTACTCTTTAGGTAGGATAGATGGATGTAGTCCAATGGTTAAAGCTCTGCCAGCTTCTTGTAGACTGAACTCTCTTCTCTTTAGGCTCCGAGTTGTTTTTGGGTGGGATGGTAGAATTTTTCTTCGCCACTAGTGCCAACGAAGTTCTTGGTAATTAACAAGGGGGAAGGAAGATCTCCACTCATTTCATTCATTCAGTGCCTGCGGTGAGGCGCGGCCCACAACAAAGGGGGAAAGCTTGCTTGCTGTAGCCCTATTTTAGTAGACTAGGCTTGGTAAGCGTAAGCTATTGTTGTAGGCTCGAGAAGGGTAGGCTCGCAGCTTCGCCAGAAGCGACTAGTCGCCTCCTTTCCCCCGCCGAAAGATGCTTAGCCAGAAGCGACGAAGGGGGGGCTGGGGAAGGCCGACGACTACATGAGGGGGAAGCTGTCGTAGAAGCTTTGCCCCTTGCTTTACAGAGATTTTTATGAACTGACTAAATGACTAGATTCTCCCGGAACGCTAGCTAAGCTAAGAAAGAGTATGTATTAATTCCCTTCAATCAAATCAATAAGCTTTTTGATTGATTCAGGGCCCTTCAACGAACCCATTGAGGGGGGCCTCGGCCCGGGAAGGGGAGAGTGGCCGAGTGGTCAAAAGCGACAGACTGTAAATCTGTTGAAGTTTTTCTACGTAGGTTCGAATCCTGCCTCTCCCACTTGTTTGTTGTAGACTTCAGAGAAGAGAAAGGAGGCATTCGTCAGCGTAGGAAGGCCCACCGAGCGAAGCTCTTTCTTTTTTTGGGGTGTGCCGTGAAGTGAAATTGTATCGTATGTTAGTTAGAGAGGTTGGCGAACTACTACGATCTATGGATTCCCCATCTATATCCAATCCCAACGAGAATAGAAGCGAGTCGCTTCCGGCTTGGCTTTTAGTCGTAGTCCTTTAGCTTATGTAGTGGTCGGGCTTCCTACACGCACGCGCCCGCCAGAATGCCTCCTTGGTTCTGGACGAAGCCAAGCCGAACCATACGATAGGCGAAGGAAAGACCCCCATTGTTTAGCGCCTGGGGAACGCAAGTTTGATCGAGGATTGGAGAGGATTCGCTTACAGTAGGGATTGTTGCACAGTACAACGGAGGTAGAAATACGAATTGGAAGTGGGACAAAGACGACTCTACGCTAAAAGGACTATCCGCAAACACGATGAAAAGCGCAGTCCCCTTCATGCTAAAAGGACTAGAATAAGAGGAAGAGAAGGAAGCCCCCTCAACTGGAAAGAGAGAGGTTCTCTCAAATACCTATGAACTCTATCAATCTGGTTCGAGAAAAAGAAAGGAGCCAAACTGGGCATCTTCTCCAAGCTGAAGCAAATCATATGGCCGTGGAGTGAACTAAAATCAAAACCAAAACAAGAAGAATAGAAGGCAGATAAAGTCCGAATCTGGCCAGACCCGAACTCATAATAAAGATGAGCCAGACTAGCTCTACCCAAAAAACTTGATCAAGGTTATCCAGATCCTCCAGTAAAAGAAGAAGGCGGAGATTCATCCCCTAGCAGCATATGGCCCACTAAGCAAAGCAGAAAAGGAAACTCCGGACGGCGAGCCAAGACCTCAGTCATACGATATCTACGTCTGTCTATGAAAGGCTTACAAAGATTTCGAAGAAATTCCTTGCTTCGGACGTGAAAGCCAAGAAGCCAAACTAGATCATCATCAGAGGCTGCGGGCAACAAAGTAAAAAGGGGAAATTCTTTGACCTCGACTGCCATCCCTAATTGAAAGAAAACATCCAAAAAGGGGATCTCCCACTCCCCAATCGAAAGGAAAGGTGAAAAGAGTGAGTCTCTAAGCGCCACCGCTCAATTCATTAAGGTTAAGGCCGTCATCAGCATTTCAGGTACGTTATGATAAGGTAGAGAGGCCAGTCTTAGAATTAGAAAAAAGGCTCAGGAAGAATTTTCTACCAGTTCCGTTGGAGATCCGCTGCCAACCGCAGCAATATGAAATCTCCGGATCCGGAAGTCGAATATAAAATGCACGCACACAAAGTAAGGATCACAAGGAAAGCAAAATCAACTGGAACAAAGGAAAGAAGCATACCAGTCCCGCCCGGCCTAGCTCGGATAAGTGGCCCTCATCGCTATAATCGACTGCAGAAATGTCTTCCTCAGGTGATAAGAGAAGAGCCTAGGCCTCGGAGAAGGAAACACAATGCCCCATCTATCTCCAAAAGGTTTTTCTCCTGGGAAACCACTACACTACGTCTACATTTGGGGCAGCAGTAGGAGGGCTGCCAACGGCGGCATCATACCCAAAGACTGGAGGAAAAGGTCCCCTACTATTCCCATTCTCACCAACAGGAGGGACCTCTACAAATCACATTCGAAAAGTACTTAGGTGAGCAGCACAAAAATTTCTTTTCTTTTAGGGAGGATTGGTATTGAAGAGAAGACAGCACACTTAAGAAAAGAGCATATGACTTCCTTTGAGGAGAGGGAAATTTTCTTTTATTTTTATACTCAGCCTTACCAATGGCTAAGGCTCAGAAGGTACGTACCACAGGTCGGTCTATTTCTTTTGGGAAAGAAGAAAAGCCAACCCGAAAAGATGGAAGAGAAGAGGCTCTGGGAACTGGTGAAGAAAGCTCCAAGCCGAGCTTCGCTCTTCCCAGATTTTAAGTAGACAAAACGGGCATTTCCAGAGGTCTTTGAAAACATTTTCTTCTTTCTTCGTATGCGCAGATTAAGGCTCACATGGACTAGTTTTATGATCGCACAGCGTCCCGGGTAGAAGCTTTCTTTAAACCTTAACTTAAAAATCATTTTTTTTTTTTTTTTTCATTTTTGTTTTTCTTTTTATTGCTATCATCTACGAATATACCTTGTTTCTTGGTTTGGGCTTCTATTAGCAGGTCTTCTAGTTTTTGAACAGAACGTGGGCCCCTATTACATGATGCAGCCTTCAGACGCTTCGGGCGCAGAAGCTCAGTCCGAAGCCCGCACACCCTCCGCTGAGTCATCGTCGGCCCCTTCCGGGGGATCAAGCTCCTATCAACAACCGCCCACTTCCGCTCACTCATCGTCTGCGCCTTCCGCCTTGGATCAACGAAAGGAAGAGCTTATTCTGGCGAATATAACAGAACGAAAAGGAGATCTCGGAGATGGACAAAGGGTTTCCCAAGTTCGTCAAGAAGTAGAAAACGACTTTCATATAGAAACCAAAGGGAATGAATTTGAATTAATTAAACAACTAGAAAAAGAAGTGAAGGCTAAAAACGAGCCTTCCCCGGCAACTAATTGCGCGTTCAATGAGATTAAAGAGCATGAAGGGAAAATCCAAGATGGGCTAGGCGGGGGAAAACCTAACGATTGTTCTCTTCAAGAAAAGGATAAGGCCGATGAAGAGTAAGAGCTTTAGGGTAAGGAAGGAGTACTCAACGGGGATAAGGGACCCCCCGAGTAGAGTGAAAAGAAGGGTCTATATTTAGGCAGTTGGTAGGTTCAATTAGCTTGCTTTTGGGAGGTAGACTTGGGCTGTAAGCTATTTCTTCCCGGGAGCAAAAGTAGCTCGAGCCTTTTGTGGCGACAGCGAGGCCCCCGCCCCGGCTATGGGGTGGGGGGAATGGAGAGCGGGTATGGGGGCTCTGTTCACACCGAATTTGACCTATATAGCTTTCGCTGAAGTTTCGGGGTTTTGTACGCTTTCTTTATGATAGATATCCAATGATGCCAATACCGATACTTTCTTGGGCCTAACTAAGATCGGAATCAAGAGTAAAGAAATGCCCTCATCATTTTGACCTTTGGGTTATATACCATAATGTTATAGTTGTATTTCCCGTATTTAAACCTTTCACTTTTGTACGGTAAACAAGATGTAGTATTACTTTCTTTACCCTTACAGGTGGATCTAAGAGAGGGAGGGATTATTATGCCCGTGTTGTATTAAAAACTGTTTACGCGTTGCAGAGAATAGCGAGAGAGAGAGAGAGAGAAGACATAGTTTCTGTGATCAATTTACGATAATAGTCAGTGAGTGAGTGAACCTTGGGTAAGGGGCACGATCGAGCGGTGTCTCTGAGAGAGAGAGGTGGGAGCCCCCGAAGGGGAAGGCCCCGCAGGGTAGCATACAACATATGGAATACACAGCGAGTGGACCCTGGGCAGGGTGCACGATATTCATACCTTATGCATCTAACAGGGCTTCGAAAGGATAAGCCCTTAGGCGGTGGCTGCTAAACGCCTAGCTGTCCGGGCAGTCTAACTAAAACCCTGTATTAGTACCAAACCAGTGAGTGAACCTTGGGTAAGGTTCACGAACGAATACCTCCAACATGGTTGAGTGATAAGGGAGTTCTCGGTCAGCCAACACCTCCCCAAGCTCCAGCTTCTGATCTACCTCGGCCACCTCTATAGGATCGGGTGCCCACTAGAGATGATCCTCAATCGAATCCCATAAATTACAAGAAAACCTTCCTCTAAGACATACGAACACTACTTGAAAACGGCTCTTCTGCTCAGAAAGAGAAGCGCAATGTTCCAAGTTTGGTACGCAATCTTTATGATAGATAAGCCGAAGAAGCCGAAGGGTTAGAAGACAAAGGAAAAGGGAAGACCACGAAATCTAACACACCTTGAATAACAATTCGTTGCACTTCTCCTTCTGCCCTGCTGTGAGTACGTACATCGATTATCGTTCATGAACATCCTGATGGACTGACACAGACCTAGCATATTTGAAAGAGGATCCTCTTGTTCTACCCTGTTCCCTGTATCCACGCTATGCTTACTCCCTCCCTCCAACTCGAGTGCTCTGTCCAAGATCCGAGGTAGCTCCTTTTGTTCAACCACAAGGATCATGCTAAAAGGGGCATAGGGTCCGTCAGCAGGCGCACAAATCCTAAGAACTCGTGGACTTATCAGTACCGCTCTTATAGAGTGATTAGTCTTCCCTCTCGTTATACCTTCTTTATGATCCTGTCAGACTGTGAGTTTTTCCTTGCTCTGTCCACTTTCCAACGCTTCAAACCGCGTAGAAGGACTCATCCCTGGAAAGAAGGAATTAGACATAGGGTACTGGCTAGAGGGGGACAGCTTACTCTACGCGTTGGGCGTGCTCCTAGTCGTTCCCAATTAATGATATTTATTGAATTGCCTTAGTTTCTTTCAGTGGGTTGGCGAAGACGTGCTCGGAACCAATACTCGAAACTCAGACAGACCACCGATCCCTGATCGTTTACGTTCTGGGGAGGCGCTTTCGCCCAACCTCTTGCCCTTTCGAGGGCACGGCCCACTTTCTGAGTCATGTGTCATGAACACGGTGGACAGAATGGAAGAACATGAAACCAAGCTCCCTGCATGCCATCTGGATTCCTTATCCTCTTGGGACTTTCTAGTTAGACTTTCGGATTGGGAATAGGGATTTTAGGCAAAAGAGTCCATACCTCTCTCTACTTTAGGATGTTCCGTGGAGACCTCGAATCCTTCATAGTACTGAATTGAGCTTTCTTTCCTACACGTTAAAAGGTATCTTTTCCTGCATCCCACCAGTCCCGGCCCCCCCAACTCTACAAAGGAAGAACACAGGACGAGAAGAAGGCTCGGAGGCAACATCCAGAAGGATAGGTTGTTGAGCCTAAGGAATGCCATATCGGGGGAGCCTATCAGGATGGGGACGAAGCAGTTTCCAAACGTTGGCCAAAGGATGGAAAACTACCATACTTTCTTTGACCAACCAAGAAAGAGGGAACAAAGTCATACCTAGAGCTAGCTCATTATACGATTCATAGTCTTTCTGGCAAGGCCCTCTTTTGTCGGGCGCACCCTACCCTCTAGAAGCGGATGACTCCCTCATTTTTTCGCTGGTAAATACGGGATAGGATCGACTTTGGAAGCTGAATTTCTCTCCCATTTGTTGCTAGCTTTTTATTGAGGTTATCAAATGGTTATCAAATTCGACTTGGATGTGTTAAGCATATAACAATTATTCCTTCTCATAGTTCTAGGATGAAGAAAGGAAGGAAGAGCTAATCTTTCGACGCTACTTTCTTTCTTCTCTTATGATAATACCTTACCACTAGTAAGATAGAAAGCGGGCCTATCTCCTAGCTACATCGAAAAGAATGCATGTTCAGAATGCCCGAGCATTGAGATGACTTACTTTCTTGACCTCGCTCCCCACCCGATTGGCTTTGTGTTCAGTATCATCATCTTTCCTTAGAAAAAGAAGTGAGGTGAACTCAATAACCTGCCTCTCCTTGTCGATCGAATCTCTTTCTCTTCAAATAGTATCGTAGAAGTTGAATAAGAATAAAGAGTTCTTTCGAACGAATGGGTATCCGATCCATCTTCTCTTGAATCAAGCATTCGAATAGGAAAGGACTAATGCTTTTAGTTATGTCCCTTGCATTGAATGTTCCTCTTTAGGCTTTCCGAATAGACTTCAAAGACAGGACTGAGCTCCCCGCCGAAACTGCAACGTCGAGAGATGTTCCACACCGCCCTATTCTCACTCCACCCTCTCTCCCGTGAAAGATGAAGATGAGAATTTTCCCCTTATGAGATTCCCCTGGGCGATACAAGGGATGATTCTCTTTCTTTCTTCACTCCCCCTCTCGCTATCGCTCGAGCGTCTTCTTTCTTCCTTTCAGTCGAGTGTCTTTCTTTCCTCTCCCTTACGGTCTCGCTACTTCAAACCTTCCTTTCCCACCTCGTTCAATCCCTTTATTCCTAGATCAATGTCTGTTTTGAATTAATGTTGTAAACGAGTATGTTAACTCTATCTGAGTCTCTTTTCGTGTTCTAAACCTTTTTAACGGATTCGCGCCTGCCTTCCATTTCAAAATCTTAGGAGTGTCTTTGCAGACTTCCTATAGACTAAGAGGTGGGGGGTACCGGGTGTATTCATCATTACGGCCTCCTTCTGGGAAAAGTCGTAGATGGTTGAGACGCTGGTTGCTAGCTCACTCTCCAAGTGGCATCCGTCCTGTACCCCTCTCGCTTACGCTCGCTTCGTCCCTCTCCTTTCAGTCGAGCGTCTTTGAACCTCTCGCTTTGGTTCACACTACCCGAAGGAGGTAGTGTGGACGTTTATCGCCTCGGGGTTGTAAGGGCGTACATCATGCAAAAGATAGCACCCAGAGATTTCTCCCCAGGAGAGATTGATAGTCTGCGTCTTGCGTATGATGGAGACGACGAAATGTTCGAAGCGCTTTTCCAGGAATGGATGAAGCAGCATCTCGAATATTTGCGTTGGTATGCTACGCTTTCTTCTGATCCGACGGTTCCGTTGAAGGAGTTATTGAAGCCTCCTGTTGTTTGTCACAGTCCAGATCGGGCTGCGTATGACAGAACGTTATACGTACGTTACGGTTTGCTGTTTCAAGCATAGGGGAGAGAGGTATCGTCACAGGCCACCTTTGGCTCTTGAGTCACTGCAAGAGTCAAAGCATAACTCTTGTAGAAGTGATTCTCTTGAGTTTAGGTCAAGTTCGAGTTCTAAAACTAAAGAAGCGTCCGATGTGGACACATCTAGACAGGGAAAACTGTATACTCTGTTCGCATAAGTGGGTACAAAGTAGAAACCCTGTTTACGGGATAGCGGGTTCTTATACGGAGGTTCGGGCATCGGTCCCTTTTCTCTAGTGGCCTCTTTCCCCTCACTCTGTGTGGGCGGTACCTGTCTTGGTATCGTAAGATCGGTCCCTTTTTTTGGAAGATCGGTCCTTTCTTTCTACACTTTCGGGGTCCTCTCCATGATTTTCTATTCTCAACGTGTTGGCTGGTCCCCTTTCGGGCCAAACGAGCATAGCGGTGTATGTAATCGAAATGATATCTCTTAAAAACATTCTGGTCCTTGCTAGGACTCGTTTTCGCTCTAGTAATGTTGATTCGGTTTCTTCTTCTTCTTCTTCTATAGTTTCCTCCTCGAGACCCCCTGCAGCTTCTCATTCTGCCTTTCCCTCTGTCCAGGGTAGAGCTGGGCTCTTTCGCCCTCGTGGTAGTCCCGAGATGCAGTACTCCTTCAGGCCGAATAGGAGCCCCCTTCTTCTCTACCGGAAAGCCTCTCACCCTGACCACACCTTCCTTCTTTTCCAATCCCTTTTTCCCTTTCTCCGTTGAAAGCTTTGTTCCTTACCTCCAACGCTCCCTGAACATGAAGCGTTAATTAGAAAAACAATCTGCATAAAAACTTTATTAGAAAAGCTAGCCTTAAATAAAGGAAGGCAACCGAAAGCGCTAAAAAGAAGATCGATTATGAACAGGCGTAGGAGTAGCGGAACAATCTCCTTCCACTCAATCCAAACCGGGACAAGCCAGTTAGCCGAAAGAAAGCAATCGCAATCATATCAACATATTAGGTCTTCCAGCGGAAACCATTTTTTTGCAGAAAAGCCAGAAGTAAAGGAAAAGCCATTATAAACAACAACAAGCATAGGTATTCACCTTCTTCCTTTGCTCACCATGCTCAAGGCACGTTAGAAAAGCGTGTAAATGTGCTTTTCGAGCGGGGATGCTGAACAAAGATTGACTCAATCCACGATCAATTCTGAAAGATGGGATTCTTCTTATTCTCTTTCTGAATTCACAAACATTTTGACAAAAGTCTTGCTTATGCTTCCTCCCCTCCCTATCTATTGCCCGTGAAAAGCGCTTCTATGTCGTCGAGTATTTGAGAGTTGTTGGAGAGCTTCCTTGCCTAGCCTATGCTTCAAGACTAGTTTCAAGCTCATCACAAGGAGTGTACAAGCTGCTTTGATAGAACCAGGAAGGATTGATTCTTCTATTGGATTGAGCGAGAGGTGGGAGTGAATACGGAAAGCAGCCTTCGGACCCTGACGTGAACGGACGCTTTCTCATTAGACTGTTATAACCTTACTCAGGCAAAGAAAAAAATAAAGATAAAGGCCTCGAATCAAAACCTTGGAAACCCTTGCCTCCCGAAGGAGAGAAGCCTGAAGTAAGTAGGGCCCGCAGGTCTTGAAAAGAGTCCAATCTTCTCTTTCTCTCAATAGTATAGAGGCATCAGTCGACTCTGTGGATTCTGTTTATTCCCTTTCTTCCGAATCTCGATCCTTTCGTCAAATCATGTCTACACCGTCCACTGATGTAAAGATTGGGCGTGGGAGAGGTGAATTCGACGAAAGACACTTTCCGGGCGATCATCTTCTGAGGAGCTCACACTACTACCGATCCGGCAGACAGATTCCAGTTCTGCTGATCCAAGCTGCTTCTTCCGGGTTTCAATCCCAGAGATGTTGCAGATGCGCCTATGATGTCTCCAAATGAATCGAATTCGGATGTGGCATTGTTAATCGCAGAACGAGGGCCCAGCTAGAAAGATTAAATGATTGTATCTGGTTCGGTCTGATCGGAATCAAAAAAGATGAAAATTCTGATTTTTCAGCCATACTGACCCACGATTTCTTTGCTGTATCCTCGTCATCTTCGACTCACGTTGACAAGAGCATTATCTAACGTAATGCAAGGAGATCTGTGTTCACCGGTTCAGATTGCTAAGATCTCAAGCCAGAACTCTCAGCGTCTTGCTGCCTTCTCAAACTCCCAGTGATCTCAACTTGATGTGATGGTTGTGGCTTCATCATTCCCAGGAACTTGTTTTCCTTTAACAGAAGAATCGGATCCACCCGTAGGCTTCTCCCCTTTATCTTCTGCAGAGAGAATCTTTTTCTGTGTTTCCAAATCAGCATTTGTCATCGGATGATCACCCCGGTTAATTAATATATGCATTAACCCATTGGTTTTCGACCATGGGGTCTCCTTCTTCCTCCAGATCTATTCGCTCATAGAGCGTCCATAGATCCATCCTGATCCAGCAAAGATCATTAATGGTGGGAATACTTGGACGTTCGAAACCCTAGCAGAAACCACCACCACCGCCAAATCTCTTCCGTTTTTTTTTTTTATTATGGTGAGTTCAATATTGGAATATTGATTGTTCGACTTGATCTTTGACTGTGTCTTGCTAAGAAAGTCAAGTAGTTGAACAATAAAGGAGGGAATTTTTCTTTTTTAAATAGAAGGAAAGGAAGGCAAGAGCTGTAGAGTAGGTGGATAGGATATAAATTATATATTTTATTTTCGTCAGGATCTAAGATCGTGGTTAGCTATGGCATCTGCTCAATAACCTTGCACAGATGTTGATAGACTCCTTATCGGTAAGCGGATGAGTGCACTTCATAGACTTGTTTCTCCATCTGTGTAAGAACTTCTCAACGCTTTCATCGGGTTTTTTTCGGGCTTCCACCAACTCACCCAAATCAACTTCATGATCTGATGGGAAGAAGCGGCTATGAAAAGCCATGAGCATCCGGTGCCACGTAAATATGGAGTTAGGTGGCAATGACATAAAGACATAAACCAGTCAAAAGCCACTCAGTGACAGTGAAAACTGCCAAAGCAAGTAGATGGGATTCGATGATGAATTCCCACATGTTTTATTTTAAGGAAGTGAGCCGCTCAATAACGCCGCTAGGATTTTATTTCCTTTGACCCACTACAAACAAATCCCGCGGTAAAGGCCATTTCCGTATACGTGGGTGTTGTTATATTAACAATAGCACTTTCTGAGTCCATTTATCATTACGGTGTTTACGTAAACCATTTATATATTTTATTCTGATATTATAGTGATAAGGCTAATATCTCACGATGGACTAAGGAAGGTAAGTCGCCCGGAGGTTCGAATCAAAAAATCCAAGCAAGATGTCTTTTCTAGAGCTCAACCAAGAGGGATAAAAAGCATAGCCAAGCAGTCTCAGGAGTCTCCCCTTGGTGTGAAACTCTATAACCTTGCTCACCCGGGAAAGCGGCAAAATTTAGACTACCCACGTTTCTGCCAGCAGATGCTAAATAAGAAGACGACTCAGAACCAGAAGTTGAAGAATTTGAATTCTTATCTCCTACTGACAGCAAAAGGATCAGTTGTTCATTCCTCCATTCCACTTCTACTTCCAAAGGATGATCTGCCCGAAGCTGGGTAAGCAATTGAAAGAAGTTTTAGTCGAGTCCGAAGCCAGGCGATAGCAAAGGGCAATGAGCGGGAGCTACAGTGCCGCAGACATAAGAGGGCGGAATAAACTCCTTTGGGATACATCTTATCGATCAGCAAGTGGGATGGATTAGATAGCCGTACAAGATATTAATATAGGTTCCTTCTCTTACTCTTATCGGAGCAACTTCCGAACAAAACAAGTCTTACAAAAAGGAACTCTCCCCTTTTTTAGCTCGTTCGCTAAGCTTCCTCTCCTACACTATAACTAGACAACGATCTTTCCCTGAAAGGACTTATGATAGAAGCATTAGGTCTCCGTCTTACCTTATGCTTAGAGCGAGCGTATTGTGGACTGTCAGCGAGTGGGAGTTGATTCTGCCAGTTCCATTCCCTGCGGTTGAATGATGAGTGCCAAAGAGTTTCAATAGTATTAGACCCAGCAGAAGGAGTAGCTGCTGCTGCAGAGGCGGATTGTTGCCTGCGGAGATCAGCTTGCTTCTTCTTGGCATAGTCCTTGAGCATATGGCCCCAGGCATGACAATAGCGACACCCGGCCGAATGCATGACGGCTAGAAGAATCACGAGAAGCAACGGACCGGACCCAGAGGTAGAATCCCCCATTCCTAATGCTGTCTCTCGGCCTGCCTTGGGAATTCTGTTAAATTAGTAAGCTAAGCCTATAGAGTTGCATTGGTAAACTAAAATTGCCTTATGCCTCTCATTACTGAAATTAGCATTGTATCACGAGTGTTGGATTCCATGGTTAGTTACAGGTTTTGCATTCCCAATAGCTTTAGTCCTAGTGGTCGAGTGAGGAGATTCTAATTTCACAGCAAAGATAGAAGCTGGAGATTGGCCCTCTTATCTTTTTATCTTTCTCAAGGAGAAAAGAAAGGGAAAGTCAAGTAAGCCAATTTATTTGAAAAAATAGATTAGGGATAGGTAAGATTTTTTCCATGATTAGAGAGATGAGACTCGAGCTCTTTTCATGCCAGCAAGGGAGTCGGGATAGTAGATAGGACAGGATAAGCTAGGGCCAGTTCCCGGTCTCCTTATGCTGTAACAAGTGTTGGAGCGAAGGCATGAAGGGATGAGCGCATTCAGCATCAGGATCGGCTGGATTGATTGGGTCCGGTCTTTTCTTTGCAACCGGGGAAGTGAGTTCAAGTGATCCTTGCTTGGGTGACTCTCATACCTGAATCGGAATTCCACTAGTGAAGGTTGCCCGGGTCAGTTTCCCCTGCCCCTTTTGGGAATAGATAGGGCACTTATCTTTGCTCTTAGGTCGGGAATGAGCGTTAAGGCATGAAGATGATAAAATCTCTGGATTCTAAATATCTGTCTTAGATCCCGAACAGGAGTCCTAGGGAATTTGAAATGCACCGGCATCTTACGAGCACACACTCGAAACTTACTTCCCGAATCAGGACCGAAGGCATACTAAACTAAACCGTGCTACTGTCTTGCCCGTACTTATTCTCCCATCTATTATTCATCTCTAATTGATCCTGAATGTCAAGCTTTAACAGTATGGTCTTTGCTCTGGTTCTATCATTGATAATTCGGTAAATGACTTAGAGTTGCGTTCTTTTCATCGGATGGGATGAATGGAATATCCTATCAATGGTATCGATCTTTTGATACCCAGTTCAGGTTCAGAGTGAAAGACTTTGCCCGCCCTCTTTTTCCTGTCTTTCCAGGCAAGGCAGTGGCTGCTACGGATGAGGGAAAGCTTCTTATTATTTCTCTTTATCGATGGTTTTATATTTAATAGCTCCTATTGGGTGCCTTAGTAATTGAATCAAGTAAGGGCAGCTGGAAGGAATGGGCTGTTCACCTGAGCTAATTCTTTTCTATATTGTACCTGAACAGAATCCCCAACCTTCATCTCCATCTCATCCTTATTATATTATCCTTACTTTACTCGCGGCACACTGACTAGAAACCTCTTTTCGTTCAATCTAAGACAGAACTCTTATTTAATCTTCTCCAATCTCTTTAGGGAGTGATCATGGGTATGGGTCATGAACGGAAGAACCCTCTTTCAAAGTCTCAGGTAGCTAAACTAAAGGAGAGGTTCTTACCGTACTGCCTCAATCACCTCATTCGCTCTAACCCATATTCCATAGAGTACTTCACTTCCTCTCTCCCTTACACCCTTCCTCACTAGGATCAACTAAAGCATCAGTAAGTGATTCGAACTCCTTCGCATAATATCGAATCCTCAACCGCTTAAGCTTCTGCCTATCGAGGAATTTCACATTCTCCGGGTAGAATTGCCTCTTTCTTTCATTTTTTATTCATCCCCCGTGTCAGAGGCTCTTCTCAATATCAGTACAGTCTATTCGGCGTCTCCACCAAAAAGGCCGCAGTGTACATGGTGGCAGTACGTATCTTAGTCTTTTCATCATTAACCATCATGGCTTAAAAGTACCTTTCCAATTTCCACAATCCATTCTTCAGATCCGTAGCATCCCTAGACCCTTGAAAATGAAAATGTTTTTGCGCACGTACAGCTCTCTGTTATGAGAATATTACCATTCGTAACAGCCTTATTTAGTATACCAAGAGCCGAAGCGCGTGAGTACGCCGTCCGTCAGTAGATCCGTGTTGTTGTTGTTGTTTCCCCCTAGTGGTGGAACCGCCTGAAGTCAAGACTGGTCATCAATAGCCAAAAGAGAAGGAAGTTCTAAAACCGAATTCGTCCAGAGAACCATGTTGGGATTGAGTTGAGCCTTTCCTAGAGGATGGCATTGAATCTCCTGTTCTAAGAAGTGGAAAAATATGCTTTGGCATGAAGATAGGATGCAGAGTCTTTATGGCTAGTAATCAGTTAAATTACTTTGCAGCGTAAACGGTCTTAGCATGGTTAGCACTTCCCTATTGATGCGGGGGCTATTTTCACTAATCCGAATCTGAGGAACAGGAGGTCTATAAGGAAAAAGCCATTTAGGCCATCCCGAGATCAAATGGCACGGCACATTAGTCAGATCAATAGGTAAGATATCCACGTGCACATGAAGAAGGACGTGACGGTTGTTTTAGGCTTTCCTTGCTTTGCGAAGGTTTGTCTTCTTTCTCACTGCTACTTCTCCTTGCTGCTGTAAGTTAGTTTAGCCTATGAGAAAGACTGCCTAAGCGAGCGAGAGCGGAGGTAATGAAAAGCGCCAATCGTCGGATCCGTAACCATTGAAGGGAGAGACCGGCCAAAGCTACTATAGGAATGCCCAAAGGGCGAGTAAAGATTCCATCACTAAGACTGTATCATGAGGGCTGTAATCTGGAATGTCAGGGGGTTAAACATGAAAGAAAGAGAAAGAGTTGAGGTTCTTCTTTCCTAATTGGAGCTGTTTAGATAAAAGTTAGAGAATCCACAACTAATAGAATCATTCAAAGAATCTGGAGAGATTGTCACTATGAGACTAAGAATGAGCAAGGGAGAATCTGAGTACTGTGGGATCCCAATATCCTACTAACTAACAGTCTAAGTTATAGAAAAGACTGACCAGATGTTAACTCTTGGCTGCTGAATGATTGGATAAAAGAGCTCATGGCAAGACTTCACTCTATTCCACGCTTTCGCCCGCGAGTAAGACTTTCAAAGCCCTCGCTGCTTTTGCCCGAGTGATGTGATCCCTGCCCATCTCTGTTGCCTAATAACCTCGTTCCCCCCGTATGTCGCCGTCGCGTCATCGGCATGGTAAAGTTCCAATTAGTTACCTAATGGGTTCCCCCGCATAGATATAGATATAGTAAGCCACGTTGAACCCGTACCGTTTACGCAAGAGGTTTCCTCAGTGGCGACCGAAGCAGTATCTCCGTCCCCACCCCTTAGGGGGAGGCGCGCCATCCGACTGACTCCCATCAATGACCGCTGCTTTTTACTTAGGATCTAGGGTTTCCTTGTCTAATTGGCTTTCCGGCCCGTTCCTCCACTCAGAATGGTTACTGGACAAGAGTAGGCTGTAAACCCGAAACATATATGCTCCCACTTTGGCCAAAGACAACCGTTTCCAGCGCAATCACCATCGTCTGTAAGGGACCAGAGGTTTCGAGGACCTAAGCTACTAACGGAAAAGCAACATCATAAGTGGGTCATCCATTACTATATTTGCTCTACCGGCCTTGTGATAAAAGTTGTTCCTAGGCACTTCCCTGTTGCCCGGTCGTGAGTTAAACTCCCCTCTCCATCGGCAGAGGTAACCAAACCTTGCCAAGAGAGCTGCAATCTTGCCCTCTATACTCAAGAGCTTAATGAGAATGCATATCCCTTTGTACTCAGAATATCATCTGCTGATCCAGCCCAATCACTATCAGTGTAGCCGATCAACTTTGAGTCGGAACATGAAAGCAATTGAAAGTCGTCTAGTTAGCAAGCCTCGATATGGACTACGCATATAGAGTCCGAGCGGGAAGCTCGTTAGGTAGCCGTAGAAATCCTATCTTTCGTCTCTCGTTACGGTCAGCAGATAAATCATAGAGTGCTTTGCTTAGAGAGTATTTCAAACCGGTAGATCAGAGTTTTGTTTGCGTTCAGTTCCTTCCAGCTCGGTTAGCCCGGATCCTTGCCTTCCGCTGTTCGAGCTATCTCATCAGGTAATTAAGTAGTCGGTGATGGAGCTAGAGCCTTAGGAGCGAGGGGCTGTGGGAATTCCTGCTTAAGCATTATCCGCGTTAGTATGGCATCTGGTAGAAAGCCCCTTCATAAGGTTAGGCAACTCCTATCTAGCTTAGTTTATTACAAACCCGGTTCAGAGTTCAGAGCCCAGCCACGATTCTTTACAGAAATGAGTAAGTTTCTAATTCATAGATTGCCCGAGAGGAAGTCTAAGGTGTCAGCTTCAAGTGTTATTCCTTTTCGAGGTGTATTCAGTGAGCATCATCGGATGGGGCAGAAGATGTCGCAGTGGATTCACGCCTTCCTGCGAGTAGCCAAAGCTTAAGTTAAGGAACAATAAAAGATTAGGGACTCCCTGCATCGAGCTTCTTGCCCTCCTAAACTACCCAAAGAATTCAAAGAGTTTAGGGGACGACTGACCTTGTATTCTGGTTAGAAGAGCTCCGGTGCTTTAGTTGCTTTGCTGCTTGACTCAATAGGAGTTCCAAGGTAGCAGCAACGCACACGCATTTCGATACTTTAACGTTACCCTCTGGTTCTCGTGGATCTATGCTTTCGAAAGTGTCATCCAACACAGATAATAATAATCAAGGGTTAGTATTCGATAACAGGGCTTTCGTATTCAATAGTTGGCTATATAAGAGTTGCAACAATCTATTCGAAGTTTAGGGGGTACAGAACCAGACCCAGAATCAGATACTTTTCTTGTTCCTCATGGTAGTAAGCCTCTTGTACTAACCGAACTTAGAGCATTACTAACCCAAGCCGGGCATTAGCCAGAACCAGATAACTTAGGCTTGTTCACCCGTACCAACCTAGTCACAAGCCACCCCGGTAGGAATTAAGTGGTTTAGCTGGTAGGGCAATCTCTCGTGCAATCCTTGAACCTTCTGAGAGGAGAGCTTGAGAAACTTGTGAACAAAGCCTCGGGGAAGAAGAAAAGAAGAACTAGATCGGGATAGGGAAGCTTCCTAGAGAGTGAACCCGGGTTCTGAGAGGGAACGCAAAGAGAACATAAAGATCGAGACCTCTTTATAGTGGAAAACTTTAAGGCCTCAATGGACCACTCCAAGCTTTGAGATTAGGCTTTGCAACATCCTAGTTCTGCCTACCGGGAAAGTCAAGTTGTACTGTACACAGAGGATTCGGTCTTGCAAGCAACCTGGATGTGTGGAACAGTTTTTATCTAAATTGTTCAAAAAGACGAGGCGCGTAGCACTGTGCTGACCCGATGGGTACTGGGCTCGTTTCTAGCGTATTCTGGGCATGTAGCCTTGTTATTGCGTTACCATATATGGTAGTTTTGAAGGCTAGCTATATGGGCGTAGTGAGCGTATGTTGCTTGCAATACGAATGTAGTTTAGTTACGTGAGCCGAACTTAAGCTTCGTTTGCAAGTCAGTGCAGCGTATGTTGGTCGTAGTCGTCTCTGGTAACGTATATATGCTTGCCAACGACGTGCTATTGCAAACAACCACTTTTCGATACAGGGACACGGAACACCCATCTCGATTACTTCCTGAACACCAATTTCTATCAAACAGGATTCAACTAGCAATCGGGGAAGATGTGATCGCGTGACGGTGAGATTATGAGAATGGTTTGAACCTTTCGAGGTAAGTAATATAAGTAGGGAATGAAGAATCGCCCGCCGAATAAGAGTAAGAAAGATACGCTCTTTCGTCCGAAGAATAAACTGAAGAATGAACCGGTACAGTAGCCCGCCATAAGAGCTAGAGCAAAGGCATAAGAGGAGGATACCTTTAGCTCTGCTGGAGTTCTTTCCATATCAATAGCGGACCTTGCCAAAAGAAAGGTCTTTCGATCCTCGAGGCCAGTCTCGTCTTTCGGGGTTCAATTTAGAATCTTTCGTTCTTTCCACAACGATCGAAAAAGTAGCTGGCACGAAAGGCTAGTTTTCTTCGCGTCGCGTAGCGCTTCACCATGCTCCTTGCTGCACGCGCTATGGATTGCATAACCCATCGTTGACACTTACTTCATTCGTTCAGCAGAGCAAATAAGACGTCTTTCTGGCTTTATTTCTGAGGTAGTGGATTGGTTGGTGTAGGGTGAGTCTACTAGTTTCTCGGTTTTTGTCTTGGGACAACTTTTGCGCCCCTGAAATCATGGCTGCTTCAACAATAAATAAGGAGGTGAACACCAACCTCTTCTCTTTCGTTGAGAAGTTCATCCATGGGTTACAGCCATGGAGTGGATCTCAAACCAGTAGCATAGACCATGGAACAGATCTTGACTTGAAACCTTCATCATATCGATGGTAGGGCTTGACGCCCGTCCTTAAACTTAAAGCATTTTAATTTAATAAATGCGAGAGGTTGGACGGATGATCGGCGGAATTTCATTCATTCAACTGGATATCCTATCTCTCGGTTATAAAAGAACCAATATGCTGAATATGCTTAGATCTCATGATCGAGGAGATCGAACGATTACTCCAGGCAGGCCTTATACGGACCGGACGATCAAATACACAGAATGGATATCTCCCATGTGGTTTGCGCCTTATGTTAAACCATATAGCATTCAACTCAAAACCTTTCCCTACTTTCAAAGCAATGCGGCTAAGCGAACTAGGCAACCCTACTGAATAGGGGCCCCGCCCGACTTCCGAAGGTCGAGAGGTCAGTCAAACCCTGATCCGGCTGCTCCGGTTGAACCAATCGAGAGAATGGCTGGCCTAATAACTGGAAAAGAACTTCCTTGCGTTTAATCAGTCCCCTACCGAACCAAAGGCTTTGCCTGGCATTTCCCAGTTCTCTCAAAATAAACAACATAATAAGCATCCTTGTCAATAGCTAAGCTTCGCTTCGTTGAAATGAGCGAATCGAGGGCTCTGGCTCCAGTGTCTATCTGTGAGGAAAGACCAGCCGAGTATGGTGCCGATGCTTGGTCCCCTTGGGAACTGGACAAAAGGCTAGTGTATAGGGGGTTTTTAACATCAGCTTAAGGCAGGCATGGGCCAGTCTGTGTCGGTTTGTTTAGCGGTCTCTTTATCAGCCTTAAGGCAGTAGGCAAGAAGAGGAGGCAAACAAGGGAAGTAAATGGTTCTAAACTCTCATTGGAACTGGATGCGCTTACAACTTCACACTTTTCCGAAGAGAAAGAAAGAAAGTCCAACAGGAACTGGATCGTCAAAGGCAGGAATTGGACCTATGGATCTTGTCCCTGCTGGCTTCCTCAATAGTGACTTTGCCGACTAGCTTGTGAAACCCGCTTTTTACCTTATTGAAAAAGAGACAGCTTTTAAGGCTTGTTGAAAGAAGAGGTATTCCTACAGGTTTTGTTTTCACTTTATTGGCTAGCTTTTGTTCATAAAGAGCAGGAATAAAAAAAAGCGAGACATACCGTATGGGACCTCGCAGAAGAGCTTACAATCCACATTCTCTAGTCTTCCACCCTTCAAAACCTTATGACCTCTAGTTAGATTGCAGAAGAAAGTAAAGCAACTCCAACAGGCTCTAGGGAAGCAGAATAGGGAGACAGCGATTCTTTACATGGGGTGGAGACTTCTCCATAGTCTTCTACTGCTTAGCCATGGTCTCACACCAAGACTGATACAAGGGCTGCAAAGGATTACCTTCTTACTCCAACTCGCTCAAAAGCAGAATGAAAAAGGAAGGCAGCATTAGCAGCACTTACGACCGTTCCTCTTAAAAGGCGGAATATCTATAAAGAAAAAGGTATCCCACTCTTCCATAATTACTTGCTTTCGAGAGTCCAGAGGTAGACCGTTTAGTAAAATATCCTCTTATAATAAATCGAGTGATTGAATACCCTTGCTCGTATGAACTCCTATATGTATAGGCTATCCCCGCCTAGGGAAAACTATGCCCGCCTATAGACCATACCTCTTTGCTCGCCTGGCACACCAAGGAAGAGAATTGGCCGGAACCAACATCGAAAGCAACTCCAATAGGAAGAGATTATTCTTTTGCTAGCGATGCTTCCACTAACTCCCCTACTTTAGCCTTTGCTCGATCCGTATACATCAGACGAGGTGAGCTAATGTTGCGTATATAATAGCAGGGCTTAGCGGGTTTAAGTGAAAGCACGAAAGCACTCTCACTATGATTCCCAAGATCGAGACCTTGGAAGTCTCACTCATCGATCGAGTCGAGCTAGGGTTGGCATTTCGAATCTTCCAGTGAGTCCAGTGGACTCAACAGGGTTCACGAATCTGATCAACTATTTACATGTTGTTGGAAGAGATCCCAGACTTCATAGGGAGATAGCCACCACTACTACTACTTTAGAAAGGACCGAATGGCGTGCCTTATACCTGTAAAATGGTGGGGAGACCGGAATCGCTTTTGTCGCTCCGTATTTCCTCTTGGCCGAAAGGGTCGAGGCAGGAAGGAGAACGCTATATATACACCTCTTTGTACCTGGGACTAGACATAATAGCTAGAGAAAGGCTTGGGAAAGTACGTTGTGTATTTTATAGCACACGAGATAGGCTTGGCTTAGAGCCTACACCAATACCAATCTATCTGTTCTATCTGTAAGAGTTCGATCTGTCTTCCTGAGATGAGAATTTGTTTTGAAAGAGTAGGTTCTTTGGCACTAAGCCTTTACCTTGAGTCTTCCCCTTGAATGTCAGGTAGCCCGCTTATAGTCAAACTTATAGAATGAAGCTATGCCCCTTCTACGAATGAATGGTACGGAAATGGGCTTTCATCCCTACTTTTTTCATACGCACCCGCAGCTAAAGCTAAGCCGCCAACTAAAGGAGTTTCTGCCTGGCCTTACCCGAGCGCAGAACGGAAGTAGTTGATCCACTCTCTAGATTAGATTAGAACTGCCTTGGCTTATTGTGTGATTTTTGAGCAGGAGCGAGCTGTCTTTAGTACAATCTGTACTGTAGCCGGGAAAGCCTGTAAACAGGAGTCAAGCTGGGTTAAGCGACTAATCTAGGGAGAGATGGAAGATAGGAAAATCTTGATCCGATTGCCCGATATGCCAGTTCAAGTCTGGCGAGTCGCTCCTTTCTTCGTGTGGGGAGTCTCAAAAAGACCCTTTACTCAGGATTTCTCTCAGTTGATTCGATGCGTCATAGATAGAATGGAGTGGACTATACGTCGACCCACGTTAAAAGCTTTCTTCTCTTAGTCTTAGGATTGATTTATCGAGTTACAGGGGCAGACCACCAGAGTGACTTTCTCCTGCGATTGGAGGAGGAGAGGCTGTTGGAATGGGTTGTTCAATTGAATCAGAAGTAGCTGTGAACGGACTAACTGCTGTTGAAGAAGAATGCTTGTATGCCGGCCAGTAAGAAAGTCAGTCTATTGGCCGTGAGCTCTTCTGTACAGAAATCTAACCTTACGGACATAGCTAGCTTACCGTATAAAGAGCTCTTAAGGCATTTAGTCTTATACCGGGCTTATAGGCGTCTAAGGGATGTTGTCTGCTTTACGACATGAGACGACAGCCATAACTGAACCTCTTCTTACGGCAATCTTTAATCGAGACCGTAGGCAGTTGTACTAAGGCTATTATGCTAGTTAGACTCTTAGCCAGTTATATCTGCTGTACGGAAATCTATCTAGTGGGACATAGCTGTTCTAGCTGACCGAATATTTGCTGTTAAACTATCTATACGTCCATAGCAAGTAGCTAGCTGTACGGAAAGAGCCTTTAGCTCTTATGACAGTTAGCGGAAGAGACTCAACATCGTTAGCGGATATTAGACAGTTAGTGAGTTGGCCTATTGACCGTAGAGCCAGTTAGGCAGTTAGACTCTCAGTTGACAGGAGCGAGTTGACCGTTAGCTCTTAAGACTGGAGAGAGTAAGACCAGAGGGAAAGTAAGACTGTAAGAGAGTTTGCCTTTATGTCTTCTTGCTCTTCTAGCGGCTTTTCTATCCTATGGCGGAGGAAGAACTGCTGAAAAGGTCAGATGGACGGAAGAAACGAAACAATTGGCCGTTAGATTATGGCGAGAGAGCGGAAGAAAGACCTTTAGTCAATTGGGCTGTTAGCGAATCTGTTCCTCTGGCCGTAGTGCGTACATTGACCGTAGTTAATTGACCGTTAGCACAGATGTTAGTCATATGATCGTGAGCGCAGATATGACAAGGCGGTTAAGACCGTAGAGCGAACATTAGACTATTGGCTGTTCATCCGCCTAAGAAAGAGATTTAAGCTATGAAATTACCGGAAGGCCATAACCTCAGGAAAGAATAGATTTTTACCACGGGACCTGTAACCTAAACACAGAAATCTTCCCGGCATACTTATTCTCAAAGTCATAACCAGGATGATGCTGGGTAGATCTC
>NW_028323044.1:2096228-2116228 GCF_047325235.1 Durio zibethinus | reverse complement strand
ATGGAGTTAATAATTTGGATAATATATCCAAATGTATTCCTTCTTGATTAAAAGGAATTGCTATGGCTCCAACAAAAAAAGTAAATAGAACCAGTATAAGCATAGGAAATAACATAGTATTATCCGATTCATGAGGATAAGAAAAAGCCTTCTTGTAGCCAAAATTCGTAATAGTAATAAGAGCCCCTTTTTTTACATTACCACCAATTCTATATGGCTTCTCATTATTATTCATTGTTAATAAATTATTCATTGTTAATAAAGGGGATAAAGGAAAATTTCTGTTAATCATTGTTTGCTCTTCTTTTTTACCCCATAGTTTTATTGAATAGAAGGAGCTACCTTTTTTGCCACTATAATTTTGAAAATTAATGTTTAAATGTCCTTCAAAAGTAAGTAAATAGATCCGAAACATATAAAATGCTGTTAATCCGGCCGTGGACCAAGCTATTATTGCAAAAATCGGTGAATACAACCAACTGTCACTAAGAATTTCATCTTTGGACCAAAAACAAGCAAGGGGTGGAATACCACAAAGAGAAAGTGTACCCACTAAAAAAGCAATTTGTGTAATTGGCACATGCTTTCTTAAACCGCCCATAAAAACCATATTCTGGCTTTTATCTGGAGAATATCCAACAATAGCTTCCATGGAATGAATAATGGATCCGGATCCTAAAAACAACAATGCCTTCGAATAAGCATGAGTAATCAAATGAAATAAAGCGGCTCGATAAGACCCCATACCTAGAGCTACCATCATATAACCCAGTTGGGACATTGTAGAATAGGCTAAACCCCTCTTAATATCTTTTTGAGCAAGAGCTAAAGTAGCCCCTAATAATACTGTTATTATACCTATCAAAGATATTAGATTCATTATGTAAGGTATAACTATGAAAAGAGGAAGAAGGCGGGCTACAAGAAAAATTCCCGCTGCTACCATAGTGGCAGCATGTATAAGAGCCGAAATAGGAGTAGGCCCCTCCATGGCATCAGGTAACCATACATGAAGGGGAAACTGCGCAGATTTAGCAACTGCGCCGGCAAATAATAAAGAGGCACATAAAGTAACAAATAAAAAATGAACCTCATTATTATAAATCACGTTATTAAATATTTCGAACAAATCTTGAAATTCGAAACTTCCCGTTATCCAATAAAAACCTAAGATTCCTAATAATAAACCAAAATCGCCTATCCGATTAGTTACAAACGCTTTTTGACAAGCGTTTGCCGCAACAGGTCGTGTGAACCAAAACCCTATTAATAGATAAGAACACATTCCAACCAATTCCCAAAAAATATAAATTTGTATCAAATTAGAACTAGTAACTAATCCCAACATTGAAGTATTGAATAAACTCATATAAGCAAAAAATCTCAAATATCCTTGATCATGAGACATATAATTGTCACTATAAATAAGAACAAAAATTCCAACAGTAGTGATTAATATTGACATAATAGAGGTAAGTGAATCAATAAAGTAGCCAAACTCGAAAGAAAAATCATTATTGATGGTCCAAGACCATCCATATTGATAGATAGAACTTCTATTTATTTGCTGAATAGACAGATCGACCGAAAAAATCATAACTATACTTAACAATAAAATATTGGGAAAAGCCCACATACGACGAAGATTTTTTGTTGCCGTCGGAAAAAGTAGGAGTCCCATTCCTATTAAAATAGGAATTGGAAGTGGCACAAAAGGTATGATCCATGAATATTGATATGTATGCTCCATAAAAACTTTTTTCTTATTCTTTCTTAATTAATCGTTTCTGATTCACCGGCTCTTATCTCTTTTGATGGAAAGGGAGCAATAATACAATCAAGATATTACAAAGTTAACTGGAATTTTCTATTATTAATCTTTTAATCTTTCTCAAATATTTCAAAAATATTCAAATTTCGAAGTTAGAAGTAATCAAATGATATCACCGAGTTACTAATGGAAAAAAAAAATATTCTTTTTTTTTTTCAAAATTATGTATCCTTTAACAGATTAATTACGAGTCTCATTCGAATTTGATTGAAAATGAAAATTGGGCATACTCTCTCTTCGAGCTTGACCAATTACCAATTAATAGAAAAAAATTCAAGTTTGTTTTTTATTAGGTAAATAAAATGGTTTTTTTACATTTTTTTGTTTTGATGTATTTTTCGTGTATAAATGGAGATGTATAAATTATAAATGTAGGACGACAAAAAAAATAGGCAGAGATAGAGAAGGAAAGACTCTTTTTTACGTTTTTTTGATTTCATCAATTCAATTTATATATCATAATAGATCCTAATCTATCCTATAGATTTGAATGGAGATATAAAAAAGAAAGGTACCAATAAATTAAATACAAATTCTTCTTTTTTTCTGGATAGTGTATGGAATATAAATAAAAAAAGGTTATATCATATTTTTTTTTTTTTTTTTTTCTAGAATAGAAGCATTTTATGTTATTTTCCCATCTCTATTTAGTTCTTATGAAATTTATATAGTAGTATATAGATAATTATAATCTAGAAAATCTATTAATCTAGAAAATCTATAGGAATAGATAAATAATGACATAAAGACACCGATCATTTTGTTTTAAAAATAGATGTCTTTGACATCCAACTATAGCACTAAATAACCTTTTTTTTGAATGGCAGTTCCAAAAAAACGTACTTCTACATCAAAAAAGCGTATTCGAAAAAATGTTTGGAAAAAGAAAGGATATTGGGCGGCGTTGAAAGCTTTTTCATTATCGAGATCTATTTTTACGGGTAATTCAAAAAGTTTTTTTGTACGACAAATAATTTTTTTTTAATCTGAATTGGTTTAACTCGAATAAGATACAAAGGTTTTCTTTTTTGAATATCTTTTTTTTTTTCATTTCCGGGATGGGGATTCTCATTTTCCCCATCGCCCCATTTGGTATCTTAGTGTTATAATAATTTGTTATTTTTATAATATTCAATTTCAATTTATAATAATAAATAATTAAATAATTAAATAATAAAAATTTGTATATTTATACTATAGCTATATCGGAGCACATATATATAAGAGCTTTAACTGGGTTGTTGAAACTAATCCATTAAGTTTCAATTTTGTAACTTTATGAATCATTATTTCTCTGAATTACTATATATCCTTCCCTTGCTTTCAACCCAATTGAGAAAACTCCCTTTATAATTTAGTGGATATACAAATAATGTATCAATTTAAAATGATCTAAAAAAATTCTATGTTTGTATAAGAAGATGAATCAAGACATATTTTTAGAATTCGAAATTCGAAATACTTTTTTGAAGTATGGTACAATTATGACAGGAATCGAAACGCTTTTTATATAACGTAACGTGTACAACCCAATATCTAGTTGGTTTGATAAATCCTTAAAACGCAAAATCCTAACGATTAATACAAAGCTATGCAAATTACATAAATCTTTTGAAATCATTGGATGTGGTGCTGAAATTGTGATCTCTAAAAATAATATTTTTTCATTCATTTATTCATTCAATTGATAAGCATTTTTTTTTTTATAGATTCATAAAAATCATATAAAAGAATGAGAGATGAATCATTAAAAAATTAAAATGATAAAGAACATTTTTTTGTTGAATTCTATCTATGAATTGAAGTTACAACTAGTTAGTTTAGTTACAATAGAGGAGTTCTCTTTTAGGAAAACACAAACTATAAAATCTCTGTTGAAATAATTAAATATTAAATTAAATATTAAATAAAAAAAAGGATAATTAAATAAAACGATAAATAATAAAGATTCTTTTTGAACCTTCAAATTGCTATTTAAACGAGTTTTTATTCATCAATTTAAATTAAATGCTTCTTTTACATTTTACATTGAATTGACCCCTTCACCTTCAATCTCGACGATTGAATAAAAAATGGCTTATTATGATTTCGAGCAAGCCGCTATGGTGAAATCGGTAGACACGCTGCTCTTAGGAAGCAGTGCTAGAGCATCTCGGTTCGAGTCCGAGTAGCGGCATAGTATCTTCTAAAAGAGATAGAATAAGTCCTATAATGAATTTAATTCCTGATTTCCATTCCATAAAATCTAGAAACCCTCGCTTTTTTCAGAATTCTTATGATTTTTTCAACTTTAGAGCATATATTAACTCATATATCCTTTTCGGTCGTTTCAATTGTAATTACAATTCATTTTTTAACCTTATTCTTATTAGTCGATGAAGTCGTAGGACTATATGATTCATCAGAAAAGGGCATGATAGTTACCTTTTTCTGTATAACAGGATTATTAGTCACTCGTTGGATTTATTCAGGACATTTCCCATTAAGTGATTTATATGAATCATTAATCTTTCTTTCATGGGGTTTCTCCCTTATTCATATGGTTTACTATTTTAAAAAGCGTAAAAATGATTTAAGCGCAATAACCGCACCAAGTGTTATTTTTACCCAAGGCTTTGCCACTTCGGGTCTTTTAACCAAAATGCATCAATCCGCAATATTAGCGCCTGCTCTCCAATCCCAGTGGTTAATGATGCACGTAAGTATGATGGTATTAGGCTATGCAGCTCTTTTATGTGGATCATTATTATCAGTAGCTCTTCTAGTCATTACATTTCGAAAAGCCATAAAAATTATTGGTAAAAACAATAATTTATTAAATCAGTCATTTTCGTTTGGCGAAATCCAATACATGAATGAAAGAAGCAATGTTTTATTAAACACTTATTTTCTTTCTTCTAAAAATTTTTACAGGTATCAATTGACTCAACAATTGGATCGTTGGAGTTATCGTATTATTAGTCTCGGGTTTATCTTTTTAACCATAGGAATTCTTTCGGGAGCCGTATGGGCTAATGAGGCGTGGGGATCATATTGGAATTGGGACCCAAAGGAAACTTGGGCATTTATTACTTGGACCGTATTCGCGATTTATTTACATACCCGAACAAATAAAAATTTGGAAGGTGTAAATTCCGCACTTGTGGCTTCTATGGGATTTCTTATAATTTGGATATGCTATTTTGGGGTCAATCTATTAGGAATAGGTTTACATAGTTATGGTTCATTTACATTAACATCTAATTGAATTGAATAAAAAGGCTAAGCCTAACAAATACTAAGATAGGACAGCGTATATATAAGAAAACTTATTGTAAGCTGTCAAGAACCTTTTGAATCACTCCACTACTTGATTCAAAAGGTTCTAACAAAAGCCAAAGATGTCTGATTAAAATTCAATTTAATTCTTTTACCTTTTTTTACTTAACTTAAACTTAAGAGAAGAAAAAAGACTTCTTTCTTTTTTTTTTCACTGTACAACGAACAATTTTAAAAATCATAGGATTACTTTTTGATTTTTTGTTTTATTCATCAAAACTATCTATAAAAATAATTATATAGAATAGTTTCGACCTTCTCACCTGATAATGAGAGGACAAAATCCGGATAAATACCAATACCTATTACTGGTAGAAAGATAGAGATCGAAACAAATAACTCTCGTGGTCCAGAATCAAAAAAATAAGAACTTTGAGCATTAAATAGCTTGTATCCATAGAACATTTGACGTGACATAGATAATGAATAAATAGGAGTTAATATCATTCCAATTGACATTACGAAAGTAATTAGTATTTTTGGCATTAAAAAATATTTTTGGCTGGTAATTATTCCAAAAAAGACTATCAACTCTGCAACAAAACCACTCATGCCCGGTAATGCAAGAGAAGCCATCGATAAGATACTGAACATCGTAAATATTTTTGGAATCGGAATAGCCATTCCACCCATTTCGTCGAGATAAAAAAGACGCATTCTATCATAACTCGTTCCTGCCAAGAAAAAAAGTGCAGCACCGATAAATCCATGAGATATTATTTGTAAAATAGCTCCGTTGAGTCCCGTATCAGTTATAGAGCCAATTCCTATAATTATGAAACCCATATGAGATACGGAGGAATAGGCTATTCTTTTTTTTAAATTCCGTTGACCAAGAGATGTTGAAGCTGCATAAATTATTTGCATTGTACCCACTATTATCAACCAGGGAGAAAATATGGAATGAGCGTGGGGTAATAATTCCATATTGATGCGAACTAATCCATACGCTCCCATTTTTAATAAAATTCCGGCTAGAAGCATACAAGTACTGTAATGTGCCTCCCCATGGGTGTCTGGTAACCACGTATGTAAGGGTATAATCGGCGATTTGACAGCAAAAGCAATAAGAAATCCAATATAGAATATGATTTCCAGTGCGACAGGATACGATTGATTAGCTAATGTTTCAAAATTTAATGTTGGTTCATTAGAACCGTATAAACCGATACCCAAAACTCCTATTAATAAAAAAATGGAACCCCCCGCAGTGTACAAAATAAATTTTGTAGCCGAGTACAGACGTTTCTTTCCCCCCCACATGGATAGAAGTAGATAAACGGGAATTAATTCGAACTCCCACATGATGAAAAAAAGTAAAAGGTCTCGAGAAGAAAATGATCCTATTTGACCACTGTACATTGCTAGCATCAAGAAATGGAATAATCGCGAATCTCGAGTAACTGGCCAAGCCGCCAAAGTAGCTAAAGTAGTGATAAATCCTGTCAGTAAAATGGGCCCTATAGAAAGTCCATCTATTCCCAATCTCCAGTAAAAATCAAAAAAATTTATCCATTTATAATCTTCCTCCAGCTGGATTAATGGATCGTCCAATCGGAAATGATAACAAAATGCATAGGTTGTTAGAAGGAGTTCAAATATGCATATACACATAGTATACCACTTAATTAGCTTATTTCCTCTATGAGGAAGAAAGAAAATTAAAGAACCTGCAGATATTGGTAAAACTACAATTATTGTTAACCAAGGAAAATAATTCGTGGTAAAGACAAGATGCACTTGGACCAGAAAAACCCGTGCTCAAAAAAGATTTTTTTTGAGCACGGGTTTTTTCAGTAAAAAAAAAATAAAATGGATTCAAAATGTATTCAAGTGGGGTTTTCGGGAACGTATCAATAAGCTAGACCCATACTTCGAGTTGTTTCATGCCATAAATAAACTCGAACGCTCAAGAAATCTGTTGGACAAGCGGATTCACATCTCTTACAACCAACACAGTCTTCTGTTCTTGGAGCGGAAGCAATTTGCTTAGCTTTACATCCATCCCAAGGTATCATTTCTAACACATCGGTGGGGCAGGCTCGGACACATTGAGTACACCCTATACATGTATCATAAATTTTTACTGAATGTGACATGGGATCTATAATTTTTTGAACATCATAAAATTTCAATCTAGTAAACTTGTAAATGAATCATTATAGTTAAACACCAGATGAATCAACGATTTACCAGAAATTTTCTAATCAATTTCCTTCGGGATCAACTCATAAGAAAGGACCAAGATACTTTGATTTCTTACGTTTTCGAAAACATGATGTAGATTCCAACATATTGGACATGCTAATTCAAATTGGTGAATCTTATAATTTAATATTATTAATATTACTTATTCAACAAAGTTGATTGATTGATACGCGTTGATTTTCTGTTACGATAAATTGAGGAAACAATAGCTGATCCAATAGCTGCTTCAGCGGCTGCAATAGCTATAACAAAAATTGATAAAATATTTCCTTTTAATTGCCGACTATCAAAAAAATCAGAAAATGTTACAAAATTTATATTAACCGCATTCAGTATAAGTTCAAGACACATAAGGGCCCGAACCATATTTCGACTCGTGATCAATCCATAAATACCGATAGAAAATAAATAGGCACTCAAAACAAGTATATGTTCGAGCATCATTGACCAACTCCTTATCAATTTCGATTCATTTTAATATGAACAATAATTCAACGGATTTGATTGACTAGAATAGAATATAACAAAAAGAATATATTGGAAATATCTCGAATAAACGAATTTCTATTTTATATTTTATACACGAACAAGAATTCAAGGAAAATAGATGCGATAAGACAGAAAAAAGTTTAATTTGGATTGCTTGCTATTCCTAGTTAGAAAGATTTATTACTGACGAGCCACAGCAATTGCACCTATCAAAGCAACTAAAAGAATTAGTGAAATGAATTCAAATGGAAGAAAAAAATCTGTTGCTAAATGAATTCCAATTTGTTGACTATTACTTATCAAATCTTGTTCTATAATTTGGTTTGATCTTGTAGTCCAAATAATCCCGTACCATGATGTATCTAATATAGTAGTAATTAGCGAAACAAGAATACTTGTACAAATCAACGAAGTAAGGCCATTCCCAATGGTCCACAGATTAAAATTTTTATAATATTCTGAACCATTCATGAACATCACAGCAAATAGGATTAAAACATTTATGGCTCCCACATAAATAAGAAGCTGGGCAGCAGCTACAAAATGAGAATTTGAGAGAATATAGAATAAGGATATACAAACAAGAACCAATCCCAATGAAAAGGCAGAAAAAATTGGATTGGTAAGTAATACCACTCCCAGGCCCCCTAATATAAGACCCGATCCCAGAAAAACTAAAAGAAAATCGTGTATTGGTCCAGGCAAATCCATTATATGTAAAATAAGAGATAAATAAATCGAAATGCTTTTCATGATCTTATTGACCCGACCAGGAATTTTTTTTTTATGATACGTTCCTAATTGAATAAAATCCTAATCTATTAGGTGTGAATTGATCTAAGTACAATTATTGTTTCGTTTTTAATTCTTTTTTTTTGTTCGGTTCGAAAGGGTATTTTGTTTTTTGAAACTATATATTTCGAAATAATTACGAATATATTAATAGATTTTCAAGAAAAATGAATTCGAAATTCTTATCAACCAGTTAATTTGTAATTGAATTTTTATTTATTGACCAAACAAAGAGTAAAGGCCTCATTCTTTTAAGTCAAACCAAATATTCTTTTAACTTAAACCAAAACGGAACCTTAAAAGAATTGGAAATTTCTCTTTAATAGAATAGGAGGTTTACTTACTCAGTTTTTCTTTGAGGCGAATTCAAAATTGTTCGAATTGTATAATCGTCAATTACTGACATTGGTAAACGGCCCAAAGCAATTTGATTATAATTCAATTCGTGACGGTCGTAAGTAGAAAGTTCATATTCTTCAGTCATTGATAAACAATTTGTTGGACAATACTCAACGCAGTTACCACAAAATATACAAATTCCGAAATCAATACTGTAATTAAGCAATCGTTTTTTTCTAATATCCGTTTCAAATTTCCAATCAACAACAGGCAGATCTATAGGGCATACACGAACACATACTTCACAAGCAATGCATTTATCAAATTCAAAATGGATTCGCCCACGGAAACGCTCTGATGCGATTAATTTTTCATAAGGGTATTGAATAGTTACAGGTAAACGATTTGCGTGGGATAAGGTAATCATGAAACCTTGACCAATGTACCTTGCTGCTCGGACTGTTTGGTGGCCATAATTCATGAACCCAGTTACCATAGGGAACATATCGTGAATATCTATGAATAATTTTATGTTTGTTTCTTTCTCTTGTTTGAACCAAGTCATGAATCTCGTATTCTTTTTTTCTTTACAGTGAAAGAAGTTGGAAAGAAGTTGTTAATAATAGATTACCGAGAGAAATGGGTAAAAGAAATTTCCATCCAAGATTTAATAATTGGTCCATTCTTAACCTAGGTAAAGTCCATCTTGTTGCGATAGAAATAAACAAAAACAAATAAGTTTTAGCTAATGTAATAAAGATACCAATTGTCGTTCCAAAGATTCCATTCATTTTATTTATTTCAAATAGCTCAGGGACGAATACGTACGGAATGGAAATATTCCAACCCCCCAAGTAAAGAACTGTTACAAATAAGGAAGAAAGTAATAGATTTAGATAGGAAGCAACATAAAATAAACCAAATTTGATACCCGAATATTCGGTTTGATACCCTGCTACTAATTCTTCCTCGGCTTCTGGTAAATCAAAAGGTAATCTCTCACATTCTGCTAGAGAAGAAATTAGAAAAACGATAAACCCTATTGGCTGACGCCACAAATTCCATCCCCAAACCCCATATTTTGATTGCGCCTCAACTATATCAACTGTACTTGAGCTGTTAGATAATTATAGTCGATGATAACATCACTGTTCCCATCGCTAGTCCAAAACCGTACATGAGGTTTTCAACTCATACGGCTCCTCGTGGGTCACAAATAAATTTAAGGACCGAATCAGTATTATTTCTCTTCGTATGGTTGTAGAATAGATAGAGAAAAAATGGATTGGAAGGTCCAAAATTATACCAATGGAATTCTGTCTGCTATATTATGAAGAATAAAAAAAGTGCTTCTGAATTGATCTCGCCCGTTACTAATTTCAATTTTTATTTGTTGAGTAATAACTTAAGCCTTCAATAAAATACTTCTTGTAGAAATATCAATAGATATTTCAACCCATTGTTTTCGATTACGAAAAAAATTAAATATTACATTAGCTCATAAATCATGACACAGATTATATCTCTCTATATATATGAAAGAAAGAATAAAAAAAAAAAAAATATTTATTTTTTATTCTTTCTTTTTCGTTCCTATTCTTCTTTCTGATCTGAGAAAATTACGAATGGGGGCTTAAACTAAAAAATAGTAAAGGATTATTTCGTTCCTGATAGTCATTACTTTAATCGGTGGATAGGAGCATACTCTGGACCGGAATCGTGGGTAGTACTGCCTACTCATTTCTACTAATTTAAAGCCCCAATTAGTATTCTTTTTATGTTATCCAGAAATATCCTTTTTATATAATTTACATAATCTCCATTACTAATCCTTTGTGTATTTTGGTGTTCCTAACCATCCACTCATTTTTTTGTTCAATCCCCCGTTTGGTTTGGCAATACATGTATGGGAATCTATACAAAGGATAGCCAAAACTCTATACGGTTGATCTTTTGAGCCCGCTTCAAGCTAGATTGACTAATCAACCCGTCTTGGGGTAAAGACTTCTTCCACTTATGTTTTCTTCCACTTAACTCTTGTACATAGGAAATGAGATTAAATTTTTTTTTGTTTAATTTACTGCGAATTTATAAGCTGCTTTCTTTCACTCATATATAACTATCTAATTTAGTTTATCAACCTGAAGGATAATAAAATAACGAAGATATCTATTCAATCCATTCAGCTTATTTTATAGAACGAAAGGAATAGGGAAAAGAAAAGTTTATATTTCAACGAATCGCACGTAGAGATATTGATAAAACACATAGAGTTAATGGTATTTCATAACTAATCGATTGAGCAGCAGCTCGCAGACCACCTAAAAAGGAATATTTATTATTTGATCCGTATCCTGACATAAGAAGTCCAACAGGAGCAATACTTGAAATGGCAATCCATAAAAAAATACCGATATTGAGATCGGCTAAAATAAGGCGAGAGCTAAAAGGAATTACTGAAAAACTTAGTAAAATGGATATGACTGCTATAGACGGTCCAATACGGAATAAACGAGTATTTCCTCTAGATGGAAGAATATTCTCTTTGAAAAGCAGTTTTGTTCCATCTGCTAGAGCTTGAAGAATTCCCAAAGGGCCGGCGTATTCAGGCCCAATACGTTGTTGTATTCCTGCAGATATTTCTCTTTCTAACCATACAATTACTAGTACACCTATTGTGATTCCCAATACAAGAGTCAAAATAGGGACAAACATCCATATGATCCCATAGACCTCTTTTAAGGATTCCAATCTGTAAAAGGAATTGATATCTTCTACTTCTGTTGTATAAATTATCATTTCAACGATCAACTTCTCCCATAATGATATCTATGCTACCTAGTATCGTCATAATATCAGCCAATTTCATTCTTTTAACTAACTGAGGAAGAATTTGCAAATTGATAAAACCCGGCGGGCGAATTTTCCATCTCCAAGGAAAACCACTTTGATCTCCTATCAGAAAAATTCCTAATTCTCCCTTTGGGGCTTCCATTCTCGCATAAAGTTCTTGTCTCGGTAATTCAAATGTAGGAGAAGGTTTTTTACTAATGAATCGATATTCAAAATCATTCCATTCTGGATCCCTTTCTCGATCAAAACATCGGATTTCTAAATTCTCATAGGGACCCCCCGGAATTCCTTCCAGGGCCTGTTGAATTATTTTTATGGATTCCGTCATTTCACTGATTCGGACTAAATAACGAGCTAATGAATCTCCTTCTTTTTGCCACTGGATTTCCCAATCAAATTCGTCGTAACACTCATAATGATCAACTTTACGAAGATCCCATTTGATTCCAGAGGCTCGTAGCATTGGGCCGGATAGACCCCAATTTATTGCTTCTTCTCCACCAATAACCCCTACCCCTTCAACTCGTTCTAAAAAAATAGGATTTCGCGTAATAAGTTTTTGATATTCAACAATTCCTGTTAAAAAATAATCACAGAAATCCAAACATTTATCTATCCAGCCATAGGGTAGATCGGCCGCTACTCCTCCGATACGAAAATAATTATGCATCATTCTCATACCGGTGGCAGCTTCGAATAGATCATATACTAATTCTCTTTCTCTGAAAATATAGAAAAAGGGGGTCTGTGCACCAATATCGGCCATAAAAGGTCCAAGCCATAATAGATGAGAAGCTATACGACTCAACTCCAACATAATTACTCTGATATAGCTGGCTCTTTTAGGGACTTGAATATTGCCCAATTGTTCTGGTCCATTTACGGTTATTGCTTCCGTGAACATAGTGGCTAAATAATCCCAACGTGTTACATAAGGCAAATATTGTATAATTGTTCGGTTTTCCGCAATTTTTTCCATTCCTCTGTGTAAATAACCTAATATTGGTTCACAGTCAACAACATCTTCACCATCTAGAGTAACGATGAGACGAAGAACACCGTGCATTGATGGGTGGTGAGGTCCCATATTGACTATCATAAGGTCTTTTTCTGTAGCTGATAGATTCATAAGTTTTTCCTCGATTCATTCTTACATGAATTGTTGAAAACGAAAAGAAGTACATCAAAATGAAAAATATAATAAATCGACTAATTCAATCAAATTAACGATTTTTTGATTCCCGAATATCCAACTCACTAATTAATTCTTTATAACGTATGTTATTTTTCTTTGATAAATAAGACAGAAGCCGTTGACGTTTTCCTAGAATTTTACGTAGACCTCTCTGAGATAAATAGTCTTTTTTGTGCAATTCCAAATGTGAAGTAAGTCTTCGTATCTTATTGGTGAAACTGACTATTTGAAATTCAACGGACCCCTTGTTTTCTTCTTTTTTTTCTTGAAAAATAACTGAGATGAATGAATTTTTTACCATAAAACAAAAATTTCTCTCCCCCTTTTTTTGAATGTGAATTTTACTGATCAGTAATAATAATAATACCATTCATTTTAATATGCACAATGATTTTAAGTTCGTTATGAACTTTATAATTTTTTCAAATAAAATTAATCAATCCGGTTTTCAATCATAATATATGGAAAAATGTACCATTGACGAATTTTCAAACGCGGATACATATGTATCCTTACCATACTGAAACGACTGCCATTATTACTATTAAACCAATAGCGATTCATACAAGCTAAATCTTCTAATCGATAATTGGGCCAAAGAAAGAACTTTAATTTAATTAGTTTCTTTTTATCACTATCAAGATGTTTGTTTTTATTCAAAACTTGACCACAGTTTTTTACATTATTTAAAAATACTGGATTTCTATGCATACCATTTTTATCCCTTGAATTGAAAGAAATTCGAATTCGCAATTCTCTCCGGTGGTTAGGGGATAAAATATTTTCAGGAATAAACAAATCATAATGATTTTTGTCTTTATTTTCAGTCATTTTTTGATGTCTTGCAATGGATTCATCAAAATTATTTTTTTCAATATAGTTTTTTTTTTTGCGTCTTTTTTTTTTTTTGCGTCTTTGATTAATTTCATGTTTATTTTTATGAACCAATGAAATACTTATAGTTTGATATAGAATAAATTGTCCATCAATTTCTACATACCGGCGAATTGGTTCGATAATCAATACTCCTTTTTTGAGTAGGTATTGATAAGTTAAAAGTAACTTATCCGCCGAATCCATCAAAATATCCAGATTCGTTCCTCCTCTTCTAACAGAGTATAGAAAAGTTTCATTCATATTTATCAGGCCAAGAATGAAAGAATATGCTTTGATATTTTTGATTATTTTTTCATCGAAAGAATCAGCATCCCATCCGAATTGAAAATACAAATACTTTTGTAGGAATAAACGAGCTTCTCTCTTGCTCTCGTCTTCCTTTCTATGTTTTTTTGATTTACCAGAATCTTCTTCAACATCTTTTTCTTGATTGTCTGATTTACCTTTTTCTTGATCTGATTTACCTTTTTCTTGATTGGATGATTTACCTTTTTCTTGATTGGATGATTTACCTTTTTCTTGATTGTATGATTTACCTTTTTCTTGATTGGATGATTTACCATAATCTTCTTCAACATCTTTTTCTTGATTGTATGATTTACCTTTTTCTTGATTGGATGATTTACCATAATCTTCTTCAACATCTTTTTCTTGATTGTATGATTTACCTTTTTCTTCATTGTATGATTTACCATAATCTTCTTCAACATCTTTTTCTTGATTGTATGATTTACCTTTTTCTTCATTGTATGATTTACCATAATCTTCTTCAACATCTTTTTCTTGATTGTATGATTTACCTTTTTCTTGATTGGATGATTTACCTTTTTCTTGATTGGATGATTTACCATAATCTTCTTCAACATCTTTTTCTTGATTGTATGATTTACCTTTTTCTTGATTGGATGATTTACCTTTTTCTTGATTGGATGATTTACCATAATCTTCTTCAACATCTTTTTCTTGATTTGAGAGAACGGATCTAAATTTTCTTTTTTTTTTTGCATCTGATACAAGATCCTCTTTTTTTCCATTAAAATTAAAATTGAAAAGAAGTAGTTTTATTGGTATGATCCATGGTTCAACCTTATATGCATTATATAGTAGCACAAATTCTGGAGAAGAACCAAAGTTCCAGATTCGATATTTGATAATTATTAAAATTATTAATCACAGTCTTAATATTTTTCTTACTCTTGGTACTGGTTTTCTTACTCTTGGTACTGGTCTTCTTACTCTTGGTACTGGTATCGACCCAGGACTCAATATCGGTCTTATTTCTAAGACAAAAATTAAGAATTCTCCAATTAAAAAATTTTCTATGCGAAAATTTCCCCGTTTTCCCCGTTTTCCCCGTTAGATAATTATGGATAGGAATATCCCCCAATATATCAAAAAATTTTCGTTTATCCATGTTGTAATTATAAGGAATCTCTTCCCTCTTATTTACTTGTAATGGTGATCCATAAGTATATGAGTCCCTCATATCTTGATATATAATAAATATATATGATAATAAATTATATCTATAGTGTTTTTTAAAATTATCTTTTTTATATTTTTGTTCTTGATTCCGTTTTTGTTCTTGATTCAGTTTATATTCTTGATTCAGTAATGAATTCGCTTGAAAATCATTTTTTTTTTCGTAATGTATTAATCTTTCTTTTTCATCTGAATCCCATTTTGTTAAATCTTTATTTTGAGCCATATAGTGTTGATTGACTCTATTTCGCCATTGTTCTGGTACTAATCTAAGCCATATACTCTGAACTAAATCGTATTGATAATCGTATTGATAATGACTCCTTAACCAGTTTTTCCATTCCTTTATTCCAGAGATTTTTTGTCTTAACCCATAATGATGTTTTAATTGGGAATGAGATATTCCTTGTTCTTCAAAATAATCTTTTATTTCATTTTTAAGAAAAAGAGATGTTCCGTGATATTGAAGGATAGGTTTGAATTTAATAACTTGGGTTTGTGATAATTTGTAAAATACATATGCTTGTGAGAGGGAGGATAAGTCACAAAAAGCTTTTGCATTTTGATTTCTAATATTCGAAAGTGAGTTTTTTATATTTTTTATAGTTGAAATAAAATGAATTGTATTTTTATTTGGTTTATTAATTCTTTCTTGATTTGCTTCATTATTGTAAATGAATTTATCAATCATTTTTTTTGTTGATTCAAGAAAAAGTTGTGGATTGGGTCTTGGAATATTAATGATATATTTAATGATATATAGAAAAATATCTATGTATATCTTTTGAATAAAAAGTTTTATAAATAAATAGAATTTACGGATTAATCGAATATTTCTTCTTTTTAATATTTTCCAAAATTTTTTTGATGATTCTAATTTCTTGTCTTTTATAATTTTTTCTATTTGATTTTTGATTGTGTTTGTTCTCTCAGTCAGATCTTTTATCTTTTTTTCTGTTAATGAATAATTTGTCCGCTCCATAGATTGAATTTGAAGGGATGATTCGTCAATCATCTTATTACTGATTATCGAATCTTTTTTAGTTTCGCCCAAATCTTTTTTAGTTTCGCCCAATTCTTCTCTCAACTCCAAAACTGGATTTCTTTTTGAAAGTTTTTTTATTATTCCCTTTACAAATGGAATTTTTGTTTCTCCTGAGACTTTTCGAAACAATTTTTTTCCTTTTTTAAAAATTTTCCATTTTTCACTTTTTTTTTCTAGTTCGTTAAAAATAGGCTGAAAAAACGAAGGCCGTCTTCGAGGAGGACCGCAAGGTAAGTCACTTTCCAGTCCACAAGCTGTTAAAAAGCAAAAATCATTCTTTTTAACTTTCTTTTTTTTCATTGGATCTTTATGCTTTTTTTTCATTGGATCTTTATGCTTTTTTTTCATTGGATCTTTATGAGAGGGTTTCAGTTTAGATCCGCGCCAAGGTTTCAGGCGAAAAGGATATAGGATCTTGATCTGGATACCTTCTGATAACCAATTTTTTGGAAAGTCTTTTGTGGAGAATTGAAGACCATTATAAGTGCATTTAACATGTATTTCTCGCTTCCAACCCTTGAAATCCGTGGACCACTCAGGAATTTGAAATAATAATATACGGACAATGTTTTTAGCTATTATCAATGAAGGTAATAGAATATATTTTCTAAAAATCGATTGGGCTATTAACATGATGCCCCTTGGTCCTTGACCAAAAAAGACGATATCCCAAAATTCTGCTGCGTCCAGCAGGAAGTCATCTGCCTCTGACTCTTGTCTTCTTTTTTCTTTCTCTTTTTTGTCTCCTTTTTGTATCTCTTCTATGCTTTCTCTTCTTTTTTCTTCCTCTTTGTCTCTTTCTTGTATCTTTTCTATGCTTTCTCTTATCTCTTCGTCTTCTTCTCTTATGTCCTCCTCATTTTCTGTATAATCAGAAATTTGTGATTCTTTGTTTTTCCATATCCAATTTCGAGATATTAGTTTTATCAGCCAAGAAATATCAGAATACAAAGATCTGAACACTCTGAAGAAGAGGCTGTCTACTCTGTCAAAAAAAAGTGGGGAATGCACATTTGATTGAAACAGTTCCCCATTAATTATTTTACGTCTTTGGGCACGCACGGCACCTTTTATTATGTCTCGACGAAAATTCGGTTCTGGCGAATATTCCATCAAAGATAGGTCGTTTTCTATATCGTTTGGTAGAAAAAAATCATCCTTTAACTCCTCCTTAGAAAAAACTATTGCGTACCGGAAGATTCTTGAACGAATTGCATAATCTGTTATCATGTGTTCCTCGCCTCCTCTATGGTGTTGTTCGAAAATGTCGAGTAGTTTGTATGACCATCGAGGAACTTCTTTACTTATTTCTTTTATTCCATTACTTATTTCTTTTATTCCATTAGATTTTTTTATAATTGTTTGATTGTCGGGATTAGTTATAACTATATTGCATAAAAATTTCAAAATTTTGACTCGATCCTCGGAATCGATATTTCCCTGTTCATCTTCTGTTTCTGTCAATAAAGAAAGTTCTTTTTCTGTTGATAATGATTTGAGTGTATCTATTGTCTGTTCATCTTCTGTTTCTGTCAATAAAGAAAGTTCTTTTTCTGTTGATAATGATTTGAGTGTATCTATTGTCTGTTCATCTTCTGTTTCTGTCAATAAAGAAAGTTCTTTTTCTGTTGATAATGATTTGAGTGTATCTATTGTCTGTTCATCTTCTGTTTCTGTCAATAAAGAAAGTTCTTTTTCTGTTGATAATGATTTGAGTGTATCTATTGTCTGTTCATCTTCTGTTTCTGTCAATAAAGAAAGTTCTTTTTCTGTTGATAATGATTTGAGTGTATCTATTGTCTGTTCATCTTCTGTTTCTGTCAATAAAGAAAGTTCTTTTTCTGTTGATAATGATTTGAGTGTATCTATTGTCTGTTCAAATTCGTAATAATCAGTAGCAAGAAGTATAACATGAATCTTATTTATCCAAAACGGATCCGTGTTTGTTTTTTCACTTAAAGGTGAAAACAATTTTTTGATTCTTCCGCGGTAGGGTCCCTGCAAGAAAGGATCATATATTTTAGGCAAGTATTTTATTTTAGTTTCATTATTAGTTTCATTATTAGTTTCATTATTAGTTTCATTATTTCTTTTAGTTTCATTATTTCTTTTAGTTTCATTATTTCTTTTAGTTTCATTATTAGTTTCATTATTAGTTTCATTATTAGTTTCATTATTTCTTTTAATTTCATTATTTCTTTTAGTTTCATTATTAGTTTCATTATTAGTTTCATTATTAGTTTCATTATTAGTTTCATTATTAGTTTCAGTAGTAGTTTCTTCATTATTAGTTTCATTATTAGTTTCATTATTAGTTTCATTATTAGTTTCTTCATTAGTTTCATAATTAGAAAATCGAGTCCTTTTTTCAAGTATGCCCAGATCAAAAGATTCCTTATATAAATATTCCTTATCTAAATATTCGACTCTCTTTATAAACTCCTTACTTAAATTTATTCTTTTTAGTTCATTGATAAAACTCCAATCAGTATACGATTCGTCAGAAAACAATTCTTCTGGTGTGAAAAAATCTATTTGTTTTTGTACCATTTCTCCAAAAGCTGCTAAACTAGGTGGATATGTAAAAGAGATTTTTTCTTTTCCATCACTTCGACATGTATAAAAAAAATATTGTGACATTTCATTTTTTAGAGCATTGTCAAACCGATTATTTTTTATATATCGCCAAGGTCGATTCCGTTGTTTATAATCAAAAATAAGCGTCACAAGAGGTTTTTCAAACCATAATAATTTTTTATATTCTTTTTTTTCTGATATTATTTCTAACTTCGAATTTTCCTGATTCCCATCCAGATAAGAAGTTTCATAAACTGGGCTATTTTTATAGTCGGTCTCTTTCGAAAAAGGGTAATAAGAAAGATTTTCTTTGGTGGATACCTGTTCCTCCCCCCCTTTGGAAATAGTTTCTATTTCTATGTTTGTTTCTTCCTCCCTTTCCTCCAATTCCTTCAATTCCTCCAATTCCTGCCCTTTTCTTCGGCTTTGATGAATTCCTGTCAGTTTCTTAGTCAGCATGTGTGACGGTTTTCTACCTATAGAGTAAAGACAGGTAATAAAAAAGAGAAGAGTAAAGATTCGAGGAATAGACTTTGTAAGTTCGAATATAAGATGCCTATTAGATCGAATAACTATATAATACCTAAGAAAAGTCCTTTTTTGTATCCAGGCTAATACCACTCCAACCCATTTCATTAATAAAATTTTTTGTATCCAGACTAATACCAATCCAACCCATTTCATTAATAAAATATGACCAATTAAAAAACCAACAAAACTACTTATTACAAATAACATATTGGTGTTGTATCGAAACATATAAATGTTGACTAATCTGGCTAACATTGGACTTGGTAAAATGAAATGGTTGACTAATTGAAAAATTAAATTATGCAGGAATACACATTGAATCCTAAGATTACGCATTGAATTTCCGGCAGTCTCTCCTGCATAATAATCAAAAAAATCAAAATAGTCTTTGTCATTGTTCCAGAAGTAATAAAACCAAAGATACGGTAGAACTAGGACATTTA
>NW_028323044.1:2083728-2091228 GCF_047325235.1 Durio zibethinus | reverse complement strand
CTAATAACCAACTCATCGCTTCGGATTATCTGGATCCAAAGAATCAGTCAAGATATGATATATTGGTCATATCATTATAGCAACTGAAATCTTTTTTTTTGCATTAAGTTAAGTAAAAAAAAAACCAATCTGATTATGAATATATCTAAATTGTGAAGCAAAATAAAAAAGTATGTGGATAAATAGAAGGATGAGAGAAAGAGAGAAAAAGAAATAGAAATGAAATGATATATGATTCCAATATGTAAGGTCTACGAAGCATCTCATAAAGAGCAATGTAATAGAGCATCAATAGAGATTCATCAATAATTAGATGAATATCTGTTCATCGAAGAAAAAATCAAGAGCCTTAAGTCAATAAAGACTGAGAAGGTTGACTAAAGAACAAATTAACAAATTTTTTTATTAAATATTATTTATTAAATATTAAATTTTTATTTTTATTAAATATTAAATTTTTATTAAATATTAAATTAAGGCTCCATTGGAGAATTCAGACCTAAGCATTAATCGAGAAGCGATGGGGACGACGGAACCCGTGAATGCAGAGGATTCTATTGAAAACGAATCCTAATGATTTATCGGGTAGGATGGCGGAACAAACCAGAGACCACTTCATTTCTTTTTATTCTGTTCTGATTCTGAGAGGTCATGAGTTAACCCGACAACTGAAATAGATATTGAAAGAGTAAATATTCGCCCGCGAAAATTTTATTTTCATTTTAAAAATTTTATTTTCATTTTTTTTTTTTATTTTCATTTTAAAAATTTTATTTTCATTTTATTTGATTGTTAAATTTTTGTCGATCCGAGATGAATATGATAAAAAAAGACAAAACAAAATAAAGATTCGTTATAACATTATAACAAAAACAAGATAAGACATTATCTATAAATAGAATCCATGTTTAATTACTTATATATATATCCAATATATATCCAAACAAGATATACAAATTTATAATAGATCAGATAAAATCTCAAATAGATCAGATAAAATCTCAAAGCAAAGAATCCCAGGATTCAATCTATTATTCAGTAACTACCTATATATCTTAAGAATAAAATAAAATATTTTTTAGTCATTTTTTTCGCGAGGAGCTGGATGAGAAGAAACTCTCATGTCCAGTTCTGTAGTAGAGATGGAATTAATAAACAACCATCAACTATAACCCAAAAAGAACCAGATTTCGTAACCAACATAGAGGAAGAATGAAAGGAATATCTTATCGAGGTAATCGCATTTGTTTCGGTAGATATGCTCTTCAAGCACTTGAACCCGCTTGGATTACATCTAGACAAATAGAAGCGGGGCGCCGCGCAATGACACGAAATGTACGCCGTGGTGGAAAAATATGGGTACGTATATTTCCAGACAAACCAGTTACGGTAAGATCTACAGAAACACGTATGGGTTCGGGGAAAGGATCTCCCGAGTATTGGGTAGCTGTCGTTAAACCGGGCAGAATACTTTATGAAATGAGCGGAGTAGCCGAAAATATAGCAAGAAAGGCTATTTCAATAGCGGCGTCCAAAATGCCTATAAAAACTCAATTCATTATTTCAGGATAGGAATATAGAACCAAAGGAAAGAAGTCTTGGGAATAAAAAAAACAATTGCGGGTTTCCTTTTTTTTTTTTTTTTTGACAAACAATATTTCTTTTTTTCTTCGTCCTTTGTTCCATTGAAAGAAGAGATTAAAAAAAATGATTCAACCTCAGACCCATTTGAATGTAGCAGATAACAGCGGGGCCCGAGAATTAATGTGTATTCGAGTCATAGGAGCTAGTAATCGCCGATATGCTCATATTGGTGACGTTATTGTTGCTGTGATCAAGAAAGCAGTACCAAAGGCACCTCTAGAAAGATCAGAAGTGATCAGAGCTGTAATTGTACGTACTTGTAAAGAACTCAAACGCGACAACGGTATGATAATACGATATGATGACAATGCTGCAGTTGTCATTGATCAAAAAGGAAATCCAAAAGGAACTCGAATTTTTGGTGCGATCGCCGGGGAATTGAGACAGTTAAATTTCACTAAAATAGTTTCATTAGCTCCTGAGGTATTATAAGACGAGACCTCAATTCAATATAGTTATAGTATTTAAATTAGAGTATTTAAATGACATAGATTAATTAGTAGATTGTGTCTCACGTATATACCTTTACTAAGTAAAAAAAAAAAAAGAACATGTTGGTTATATCAAAATTCGGGAGCAACAATAATTTTAGTTTACCATGGGTAAGGACACTATTGCTGACATAATAACTTCTATACGAAATGCTGACATGAATAGAAAAGGAACGATTCGAATAGGATCTACTAACATCACTGAAAACATTGTTAAAATACTTTTACGAGAAGGTTTTATCGATAACATAAGGAAACATCGGGAAAGAAACAAATATTTTTTGGTTTTAACCCTACGGCATAGAAGGAATAGGAAAGGACCATATAGAACTATTTTAAATTTACGACGGATCAGTCGACCCGGTCTACGAATCTATTCTAACTATCAACAAATTCCTAGAATTTTAGGCGGGATGGGGATTGTAATTCTTTCTACTTCTCGGGGTATAATGACAGACCGGGAGGCTCGACTAGAAGGAATCGGCGGAGAAATTTTGTGTTATATATGGTAATCTGTCTAACATCCGAATTGTATCCGAATCCGAAACTTTCCATTTGTGAAAAAAAAAAGCACGGGTTGTCTAATAGAACTCCTCCTGCCCTACAGTAGTTGATACGTCAAGGAAGTTTTACCTGGAATAAAAGAACAAAAATGGATTCATGGAGGTTTAATTAGTGAATCACGTCCACTCCAGATTCCTTTAGATAATGAAGATCTGATTCTAGGTTATGTTTCAGGAAGGGTCCGATCGAGTTTTATACGTATACCACCGTGGGATAGAGTCAACAAAAGTGAAGTAAGTGCTTATGATTCAACCAGGGGGCGTATAATTTATAGACTCCGCAACAAGGATTCGAACGATTAGGTAGTTTTTTCAACTTCAAGATTCCTTTCAGGGGGATCCAATTCAAGGTTCAAAAATTTCAAGAAACTTATTTTCTTCCAATAAGTAGATTCGGAAAAATTTAAGGAATAACAACTATGAAAATAAGGGCTTCCGTTCGTAAAATTTGTGAAAAATGTCGACTAATCCGTAGGAGGGGACGAATTGTCGTAATTTGTTCCAACCCGAGACATAAACAGAGACAAGGATAATCTTTCTATTCTAAAAAGAACTCCTTAAAGTTAAAGAAAAGAAACTAATCTTAAAGAAAGCGATGAACAAATAAAAATAGAAGATCTGTTTTGACATGAAATGGATATATCCATATATCTCTGACTTATCCTTATGAAATGATAAAATATGGCAAAACCTATACCAAAAGTTGGTTCACGTAGGAATGGGCGCAGTAGTGCACGGAAAAGTGCACGTAGAATACCAAAAGGAGTTATTCATGTTCAAGCAAGTTTCAACAATACCATTGTTACTATTACAGATGTACGGGGTCAGGTAATTTCTTCTTCCTCCGCCGGTACTTGTGGATTCAAGGGTCCAAGAAGAGGGACTCCTTTTGCTGCTCAAACCGCAGCGAGAAATGCTATTCGAGCAGTAGTAGACCAAGGTATGCGACGAGTGGAAGTTCTGATAAAAGGTCCTGGTCTCGGAAGAGATGGAGCATTACGAGCTATTCGTAGAAGTGGTATACTATTAAGTTTCGTACGGGATGTAACCCCTATGCCACATAATGGCTGTAGACCTCCTAAAAAAAAACGTGTGTAGAAATAAACACTAAAGAGATTTCAAGAGAAATAAATGATTCAATGATCTGATCAAATAAAATAATATTACTATGGTTCGAGAGAAAGTAAAAGTCTCTACTCGGACACTGCAGTGGAAGTGTGTTGAATCAAGAACAGATAGTAAGCGTCTTTATTATGGACGCTTTATTCTGTCTCCACTTATGAAAGGCCAAGCCGACACAATAGGCATTGCGATGCGAAGAGCTTTGCTTGGAGAAATAGAAGGAACATGTATTACACGTGCAAAATCTGAGAAAATACCACACGAATATTCTACCATAGTAGGTATTCAAGAATCAGTACATGAAATTTTAATGAATTTAAAAGCAATTGTATTGAGAAGTAATTTGTATGGAACTCGTAACGCCTTTATTTGTGCCAAGGGTCCCGGATATGTAACTGCTCAAGACATCATCTTACCGCCTTCTGTGGAAATCGTTGATAATACACAGCATATAGCTAGCCTAACCGAACCAATTGATTTGTGTATTGGATTACAAATCGAGAGAAATAGAGGATACGGTATAAAAACGCCAAAGAACTTTCACGACGGAAGTTATCCTATAGATGCTGTATTCATGCCTGTTCGAAATGCGAATCATAGTATTCATTGTTATGGGAATGATAATGAAAAACAGGAGATACTTTTTCTAGAAATATGGACAAATGGAAGTTTAACTCCTAAAGAAGCACTTCATGAAGCCTCTCGGAATTTGATTGATTTATTTATTCCCTTTCTAGATGCGGAAGAAGAAAACTTACATTTAGAAAACAATCAACACAACGTTACTTTACCTTTTTTTCCTTTTCATGATAGATTAGCTAAACTAAGAAAAAAGAAAAAAGAAATAGCATTGAAATATATTTTTATTGACCAATCAGAATTGCCTCCCAGGATCTATAATTGTCTCAAAAAGTCCAATATACATACATTATTGGACCTTTTGAATAACAGTCAAGAAGACCTATGAAAATTGAACACTTTCGCATAGAAGATGTAAAACAAATATTGGGCATTCTAGAAAAGAAGTAGAAAAGCATTGCGAAATTGATTTACCAAAATTTTAAATCCATTGGATTTAGGATTTATTTCATTTTTTTTTTTTTTACTTTAGAAAATTAGAAAAAAAAAAAAAAAAACCGAAAATGGATTTTGAACCTTCAGCACAATCCATATATTGGGACCAGAATTGAATAAATGTATCTAGGGAGAATTCACTTTGACTTTGAAGTGACTACTCCCTAGATACGCACATCATGATATTTTATTTTAAAATTGATTCAATTTAAAAAAGACCTAAAGTTAGGGATTTATCAATCGGTAATGTTGCTCCAATACCCAACCAAAGGGCCACCGCAGTACCAATCAAAAAAACGGTTGTCGCTACTGGACGACGAAATGGATTTTGGAATTTATTAACATTTTCCAAAAAAGGTACTGTTAATAATCCCGCAGGTACTGAAACCATTAAAAGAACACCCAATAACTTGTTAGGTACTGTACGAAGTATTTGAAATACAGGAAAGAAATACCATTCAGGTAATATTTCCAAAGGAGTTGCAAATGGATCCGCGGGTTCACCAATCATTGAAGGTTCTAGAACCGCTAAGCCTACGTTACAAGCAATAGTACCGAGAATTACTACTGGAAAAATATATAAAAGATCATTGGGCCATGCGGGTTCCCCATAATAATTATGACCCATACCTTTAGCTAATTTAGCTCTTAATACAGGATCGTTCAAGTCAGGTTTTTTTGTTATTAGGATAGGTGAATTTTTCTAGATCCATCCCCCGAAGGAACCGGACATGATAATTTTTCATCATCCGGCTCAAGCAAAAATCAATCGAATCAAATGGATACAAACGGATACATATAAAATGAATCTATATGTTATCCACACATATATGAATGATTTCATATGTAAGAAAAAAGTTACCTGATTCCATTTTACGAAGTTGCAACTATACATTCCAAGGAATGCCATTTTTACAGGTAAATGCTCAATACCCAAGTAGGCGTACAAAGTTGATCGTGATCAAGTGCTTTCTGGGTCGTCTTAGGCCTTGCGATTCACCTTTATCCCAAAAATATATCGAGATTTTTTACATACAAAGGATTTACTTGTTACTAATATAGTCTAGCCTTTGCTCTTCTTTAGATCCCTTGTTTCACTCCGATAGTATAATAATAATAAATCGGGTCGATGCAGAAGAAATGAATGTATTTTCATACTATTAAGATAAGAAAGTAAAAAAAAAATAAAAATAAATAAATAAAATCTAATTTGCATTATGCCAAATCACTTATTCTACTGGATCTTACGGAGCCCTGTTCATACACGACATCGTCAGGTCTGATCATAGAAAAGATTCTCTTCAAGCGAACCAGCCTATCCTTTGTATGGGGCTTACACGGTGGTTGGAACAAAGACACATTTGGTTGTGAATTCCAATGTAGCAGATAAAGGCATATTTCTGCATGGCCCAATCAATAGTTCAAGTCACACACTCCCATAATCCATTTTCTCTTCGGGGAATTCCCTTCAACTATTCATGTCATATCAAATAAATAATAGAATATTGTGGAGTTGAAAGGAAATATCCAAATACATGTCTTATTTTTTTTTTTTTTTCAACAATCCATATTTGTAGCAATGAAATACTATTGTTCCTCCCCCAAGTAATAAGATAAATGATTGGCAAGTAATAAGATAAATGATTGGTTACAATATAGCTATGGTCTATATTCTCTATAAAGGACCAGAAATGCCTTGCTTACGTATCATTAGGAAATGCATTAACATAAATACAGCAGTAAGAAGGGGTAATACAAAAGTGTGTAAACTATAAAAACGGGTCAAAGTGGATTGTCCCACACTAGCACTTCCACGCAATAACTCTACCAAAGGCGATCCTATTACCGGAATAGCTTCCGGAACGCCTGTTACGATTTTGACTGCCCAATAACCAATTTGGTCCCAAGGTAAGGAATAACCTGTTACACCAAAAGATGCAGTCAACACAGCCAGAACCACGCCTGTAACCCAAGTCAATTCGCGAGGTTTTTTAAAACCACCAGTGAGATAGACACGAAATACGTGCAGGATCATCATTAAGACCATCATACTTGCCGACCATCGATGAACTGATCGGATTAACCAACCAAAGTTAGCTTCAGTCATTATGTATTGAACAGAAGTAAAAGCCTCAGTAACGGTTGGACGATAGTAAAAAGTCATAGCAAATCCTGTAGCTACTTGTACCAAAAAACAAGTAAGCGTAATTCCTCCTAGACAATAAAATATGTTAACATGAGGAGGAACATATTTACTAGTTATATCATCTGCAATCGCCTGAATCTCGAGGCGTTCTTCGAACCAATCATAGACTTTATTGAGATAGGGTAAACCAAGAGGACTCCCCCCCTGAGAACCGTATATGAGAATTTCATCTCGTACAGCTCAAACAAAAACACCCAAATAATAGCTGAAACGGATATGGAATAGAAAGTTTGAAACTTCTTAATCTTTTCATTCAATTTTATCTGAAGACACAAAAGAGTAAAAATCCGAAAGCTCTTTTTTGTAGTTGTAATTATAATGCCAAAAAATCAAGTCGGCGCATTCGTCTTTATGTTGATCAGGCCTCTTGAATCTTCTATTTACCTACTTATTTCTTTTC
>NW_028323044.1:2071573-2074073 GCF_047325235.1 Durio zibethinus | reverse complement strand
CGGCACACGCTGGGCCCTGGTGCGGCAGGTTGCCTCGACCACCATCGGCACACGCTGGGCCCTGGTGCGGCAGGTTGCCTCGACCACCATCGGCACACGCTGGGCCCTGGTGCGGCAGGTTGCCTCGACCACCATCGGCACACGCTGGGCCCTGGTGCGGTCGGTTGCCTCGATCACCATCGGCACACGCTGGGCCTTGGTGCGGGCGGTTGCCTCGAGCACCATCGGCACACACTGGGCCCTGGTGCGGCAGCTTGCCTCGAGCACCATCGGCACACGCTCGGCCCTGGTGCGGTCGGTTGCCTCGAGCACCATCGGCACACGCTGGGCCCTGGTGCGGCAGGTTGCCTCGACCACCATCGGCACACGCTGGGCCCTGGTGCGGGCGCTTGCCTCGACCACCATCGGCACACGCTCCGCCCTGGTGCGGTCGGTTGCCTCGAGCACCATCGGCACACGCTGGGCCCTGGTGCGGCAGGTTGCCTCGACCACCATCGGCACACGCTGGGCCCACGCTGGGCCCTGGTGCGGCAGGTTGCCTCGACCACCATCGGCACACGCTGGGCCCTGGTGCGGCAGGTTGCCTCGACCACCATCGGCACACGCTGGGCCCTGGTGCGGCAGGTTGCCTCGAGCACCATCGGCACACGCTGGGCCCTGGTGCGGCAGGTTGCCTCGAGCACCATCGGCACACGCTGGGCCCTGGTGCGGCAGCTTGCCTCGAGCACCATCGGCACACGCTCGGCCCTGGTGCGGTCGGTTGCCTCGATCACCATCGGCACACGCTGGGCCCTGGTGCGGCAGGTTGCCTCGCCCACCATCGGCACACGCTGGGCCCTGGTGCGGGCGCTTGCCTCGACCACCATCGGCACACGCTCCGCCCTGGTGCGGTCGGTTGCCTCGAGCACCATCGGCACACGCTGGGCCCTGGTGCGGGCGCTTGCCTCGACCACCATCGGCACACGCTCGGCCCTGGTGCGGGCGCTTGCCTCGAGCACCATCGGCACACGCTGGGCCCTGGTGCGGGCGGTTGCCTCGACCACCATCGGCACACGCTGGGCCCTGGTGCGGCCGCTTGCCTCGAGCACCATCGGCACACGGTCGGCCCTGGTGCGGTCGGTTGCCACGAGCACCATCGGCACACGCTGGGCCCTGGTGCGGGCGCCTGCCTCGACCACCATCGGCACACGCTCCGCCCTGGTGCGGTCGGTTGCCTCGAGCACCATCGGCACACGCTGGGCCCTGGTGCGGCAGGTTGCCTCGAGCACCATCGGCACACGCTGGGCCCTGGTGCGGCAGGTTGCCTCGAGCACCATCGGCACACGCTGGGCCCTGGTGCGGCAGGTTGCCTCGAGCACCATCGGCACACGCTGGGCGCTGGTGCGGGCGCTTGCCTCGACCACCATGGACACACGCTGGGCCCTGGTGCGGCAGGTTGCCTCGATCACCATCGGCACACGCTGGGCCCTGGTGCGACAGGTTGCCTCGAGCACCATCGGCACACTATCGGCCCTGGTGCGGGCGGTTGCCTCGACCACCATCGGCACACGCTGGGCCCTGGTGCGGGCGCTTGCCTCGAGCACCATCGGCACACGCTGGGCCCTGGTGCGGGCGCTTGCCTCGAGCACCATCGGCACACGCTGGGCGCTGGTGCGGGCGCTTGCCTCGACCACCATGGACACACGCTGGGCCCTGGTGCGGCAGGTTGCCTCGATCACCATCGGCACACGCTGGGCCCTGGTGCGACAGGTTGCCTCGAGCACCATCGGCACACGCTGGGCCCTGGTGCGGGCGGTTGCCTCGACCACCATCGGCACACGCTGGGCCCTGGTGGGTTTAGGCACATCTTCAAATTTCTGTCGTGCCAATGCCATTTTTATGGCTTGTAAATTCATACAATGGTCCCCTAAGCCTTCACGTGAAGTTTCGTTGGAAGATGACTCGTTTTCTATTTTTCACGATTTTCGAAACTTTTTGCGGTTCGGGATTTTTTAAAATTTTTTTATAAGGATTTTTGGCACCAAATTTTGTAGGCATGATCCTTCTATTTTTGTTGGCATGCACAAAAAAATTCAGCTAAAAACTCGAAGTAGAGAAGATTTTGTGACCGTTTGAAAAAAGTGTCCCCATTTCAGACACTTTAACGGCTACTGGTAGCAAACCTGTAAAATCTCAAATGCTCTTTAAGGGGGTGTGAATTCTCAGAGGTTTGATGAGGGATAGGGGGCCAACACAAGGCCAAGTACCAGCACCCATCGCACATCATTTGCGCACACCCCCCCGGCCCCCCTCCCAATCGCCGGAACCCCAATGCCGCCGGTCAGGTTCTCCGGCGGTACTCCGGCGATGCTCCGGCGATGCTCCGGCGATGCTGTCCCGAGTGAAAAAAATGCGGCACCAGCACATGCTGGAGCCAAGCATGGGCACCGTGGCTCAAAATCGAACTTCGGCCAAGGCCTCGACCATCAATGGCACATGATGACGCATGGTGATGGCACAT
>NW_028323044.1:2059073-2061573 GCF_047325235.1 Durio zibethinus | reverse complement strand
GATCACCAGCGGCACATGCTGAGCCTTGGTGCGGGCGGTTGCCTCGAGCACCATCGGCAGACCCTGGGCCCTGGTGCGGCCGGTTGCCCCGATAACCATCGGCACACGCTGGGCCCTGGAGCGGCCGGTTGCCTCGATCACCATCGGCAAAAGCTGGGCCCTGTGCGACAGGTTGCCTCGACCACCATCGGCACACGCTGGGCCCTGGTGCGGCAGGTTGCCTCGAGCACCATCGGCACACGCTGGGCCCTGGTGCGGTCGGTTGCCTCGAGCACCATCGGCACATGCTGGGCCCTGGTGCGGGCACTTGCCTCGACCACCATCGGCACACGCTGGGCCCTGGTGCGGCAGGTTGCCTCGACCACCATCGGCACACGCTGGGCCCTGGTGCGGCAGGTTGCCTCGACCACCATCGGCACACGCTGGGCCCTGGTGCGGCAGGTTGCCTCGACCACCATCGGCACACGCTGGGCCCTGGTGCGGTCGGTTGCCTCGATCACCATCGGCACACGCTGGGCCTTGGTGCGGGCGGTTGCCTCGAGCACCATCGGCACACACTGGGCCCTGGTGCGGCAGCTTGCCTCGAGCACCATCGGCACACGCTCGGCCCTGGTGCGGTCGGTTGCCTCGAGCACCATCGGCACACGCTGGGCCCTGGTGCGGCAGGTTGCCTCGACCACCATCGGCACACGCTGGGCCCTGGTGCGGGCGCTTGCCTCGACCACCATCGGCACACGCTCCGCCCTGGTGCGGTCGGTTGCCTCGAGCACCATCGGCACACGCTGGGCCCTGGTGCGGCAGGTTGCCTCGACCACCATCGGCACACGCTGGGCCCACGCTGGGCCCTGGTGCGGCAGGTTGCCTCGACCACCATCGGCACACGCTGGGCCCTGGTGCGGCAGGTTGCCTCGACCACCATCGGCACACGCTGGGCCCTGGTGCGGCAGGTTGCCTCGAGCACCATCGGCACACGCTGGGCCCTGGTGCGGCAGGTTGCCTCGAGCACCATCGGCACACGCTGGGCCCTGGTGCGGCAGCTTGCCTCGAGCACCATCGGCACACGCTCGGCCCTGGTGCGGTCGGTTGCCTCGATCACCATCGGCACACGCTGGGCCCTGGTGCGGCAGGTTGCCTCGCCCACCATCGGCACACGCTGGGCCCTGGTGCGGGCGCTTGCCTCGACCACCATCGGCACACGCTCCGCCCTGGTGCGGTCGGTTGCCTCGAGCACCATCGGCACACGCTGGGCCCTGGTGCGGGCGCTTGCCTCGACCACCATCGGCACACGCTCGGCCCTGGTGCGGGCGCTTGCCTCGAGCACCATCGGCACACGCTGGGCCCTGGTGCGGGCGGTTGCCTCGACCACCATCGGCACACGCTGGGCCCTGGTGCGGCCGCTTGCCTCGAGCACCATCGGCACACGGTCGGCCCTGGTGCGGTCGGTTGCCACGAGCACCATCGGCACACGCTGGGCCCTGGTGCGGGCGCCTGCCTCGACCACCATCGGCACACGCTCCGCCCTGGTGCGGTCGGTTGCCTCGAGCACCATCGGCACACGCTGGGCCCTGGTGCGGCAGGTTGCCTCGAGCACCATCGACACACGCTGGGCCCTGGTGCGGCAGGTTGCCTCGAGCACCATCGGCACACGCTGGGCCCTGGTGCGGCAGGTTGCCTCGAGCACCATCGGCACACGCTGGGCGCTGGTGCGGGCGCTTGCCTCGACCACCATGGACACACGCTGGGCCCTGGTGCGGCAGGTTGCCTCGATCACCATCGGCACACGCTGGGCCCTGGTGCGACAGGTTGCCTCGAGCACCATCGGCACACTATCGGCCCTGGTGCGGGCGGTTGCCTCGACCACCATCGGCACACGCTGGGCCCTGGTGCGGGCGCTTGCCTCGAGCACCATCGGCACACGCTGGGCCCTGGTGCGGGCGCTTGCCTCGAGCACCATCGGCACACGCTGGGCGCTGGTGCGGGCGCTTGCCTCGACCACCATGGACACACGCTGGGCCCTGGTGCGGCAGGTTGCCTCGATCACCATCGGCACACGCTGGGCCCTGGTGCGACAGGTTGCCTCGAGCACCATCGGCACACGCTGGGCCCTGGTGCGGGCGGTTGCCTCGACCACCATCGGCACACGCTGGGCCCTGGTGGGTTTAGGCACATCTTCAAATTTCTGTCGTGCCAATGCCATTTTTATGGCTTGTAAATTCATACAATGGTCCCCTAAGCCTTCACGTGAAGTTTCGTTGGAAGATGACTCGTTTTCTATTTTTCACGATTTTCGAAACTTTTTACGGTTCGGGATTTTTTAAAATTTTTTTATAAGGATTTTTGGCACCAAATTTTGTAGGCATGATCCTTCTATTTTTGTTGGCATGCACAAAAAAATTCAGCTAAAAACTCGAAGTAGAGAAGATTTTGTGACCGTTTGAAAAAAGTGTCCCCATTTCAGACACTTTAACGGCTACTGGTAGCAAACCTGTAAAATCTCAAA
>NW_028323044.1:2044073-2049073 GCF_047325235.1 Durio zibethinus | reverse complement strand
GTCATGTGCGCACACCCCCCCGGCCCCCCTCCCAATCGCCGGAACCCCAATGCCGCCGGTCAGGTTCTCCGGCGGTACTCCGGCGATGCTCCGGCGATGCTGTCCCGAGTGAAAAAAATGCGGCACCAGCACATGCTGGAGCCAAGCATGGGCACCGTGGCTCAAAATCGAACTTCGGCCAAGGCCTCGACCATCAATGGCACATGATGACGCATGGTGATGGCACATGCATCGACCATCATCGGCATAGGCTGCCCTTCGGTACGGGCACTTGCCTCGACCGCCATCGGCACAAGCTGGGCCCTGGTGTGGGTTGTTGCCTCGATCACCAGCGGCACATGCTGAGCCTTGGTGCGGGCGGTTGCCTCGAGCACCATCGGCAGACCCTGGGCCCTGGTGCGGCCGGTTGCCCCGATAACCATCGGCACACGCTGGGCCCTGGAGCGGCCGGTTGCCTCGATCACCATCGGCAAAAGCTGGGCCCTGTGCGACAGGTTGCCTCGACCACCATCGGCACACGCTGGGCCCTGGTGCGGCAGGTTGCCTCGAGCACCATCGGCACACGCTGGGCCCTGGTGCGGTCGGTTGCCTCGAGCACCATCGGCACATGCTGGGCCCTGGTGCGGGCACTTGCCTCGACCACCATCGGCACACGCTGGGCCCTGGTGCGGCAGGTTGCCTCGACCACCATCGGCACACGCTGGGCCCTGGTGCGGCAGGTTGCCTCGACCACCATCGGCACACGCTGGGCCCTGGTGCGGCAGGTTGCCTCGACCACCATCGGCACACGCTGGGCCCTGGTGCGGTCGGTTGCCTCGATCACCATCGGCACACGCTGGGCCTTGGTGCGGGCGGTTGCCTCGAGCACCATCGGCACACACTGGGCCCTGGTGCGGCAGCTTGCCTCGAGCACCATCGGCACACGCTCGGCCCTGGTGCGGTCGGTTGCCTCGAGCACCATCGGCACACGCTGGGCCCTGGTGCGGCAGGTTGCCTCGACCACCATCGGCACACGCTGGGCCCTGGTGCGGGTGTCACGGGTCGAGACTCAAGCTCCGAACCCGCGCGGCTCCGGGACCCGGGCATTCACCCTTCCGGCGTCCCAGATCAGCCTTCCTGCCACGGTTCACACCCTTGTGAGGTATTGTCCGCTCTGACCCCCTGGCCTCACGGTTTTGTCCTACAAAAGGCGCCTCACAAGGCGGAGATGGTGTGAACCCTTTTATACCCCATGGACCTTCCTATTATGTTCGATGTGGGATTCAGGACTCCCCCTTAGGTCCGTGACATTCTCCCGCACCCAACCTCGTGACGCCCTCGTCACGGAGGCCGGCCACCCTGCCTACCTCCCTCGAGGCGCTCGGCGTGGATCGAACGGTTTAGGGCTGGCTCTGATACCACTTGTCACGGGTCGAGACTCAAGCTCCGAACCCGCGCGGCTCCGGGACCCGGGCATTCACCCTTCCGGCGTCCCAGATCAGCCTTCCTGCCACGGTTCACACCCTTGTGAGGTATTGTCCGCTCTGACCCCCTGGCCTCACGGTTTTGTCCTACAAAAGGCGCCTCACAAGGCGGAGATGGTGTGAACCCTTTTATACCCCATGGACCTTCCTATTATGTTCGATGTGGGATTCAGGACTCCCCCTTAGGTCCGTGACACGGGCGCTTGCCTCGACCACCATCGGCACACGCTCCGCCCTGGTGCGGTCGGTTGCCTCGAGCACCATCGGCACACGCTGGGCCCTGGTGCGGCAGGTTGCCTCGACCACCATCGGCACACGCTGGGCCCACGCTGGGCCCTGGTGCGGCAGGTTGCCTCGACCACCATCGGCACACGCTGGGCCCTGGTGCGGCAGGTTGCCTCGACCACCATCGGCACACGCTGGGCCCTGGTGCGGCAGGTTGCCTCGAGCACCATCGGCACACGCTGGGCCCTGGTGCGGCAGGTTGCCTCGAGCACCATCGGCACACGCTGGGCCCTGGTGCGGCAGCTTGCCTCGAGCACCATCGGCACACGCTGGGCCCTGGTGCGGTCGGTTGCCTCGATCACCATCGGCACACGCTGGGCCCTGGTGCGGCAGGTTGCCTCGCCCACCATCGGCACACGCTGGGCCCTGGTGCGGGCGCTTGCCTCGACCACCATCGGCACACGCTCCGCCCTGGTGCGGTCGGTTGCCTCGAGCACCATCGGCACACGCTGGGCCCTGGTGCGGGCGCTTGCCTCGACCACCATCGGCACACGCTCGGCCCTGGTGCGGGCGCTTGCCTCGAGCACCATCGGCACACGCTGGGCCCTGGTGCGGGCGGTTGCCTCGACCACCATCGGCACACGCTGGGCCCTGGTGCGGCCGCTTGCCTCGAGCACCATCGGCACACGGTCGGCCCTGGTGCGGTCGGTTGCCACGAGCACCATCGGCACACGCTGGGCCCTGGTGCGGGCGCCTGCCTCGACCACCATCGGCACACGCTCCGCCCTGGTGCGGTCGGTTGCCTCGAGCACCATCGGCACACGCTGGGCCCTGGTGCGGCAGGTTGCCTCGAGCACCATCGGCACACGCTGGGCCCTGGTGCGGCAGGTTGCCTCGAGCACCATCGGCACACGCTGGGCCCTGGTGCGGCAGGTTGCCTCGAGCACCATCGGCACACGCTGGGCGCTGGTGCGGGCGCTTGCCTCGACCACCATGGACACACGCTGGGCCCTGGTGCGGCAGGTTGCCTCGATCACCATCGGCACACGCTGGGCCCTGGTGCGACAGGTTGCCTCGAGCACCATCGGCACACTATCGGCCCTGGTGCGGGCGGTTGCCTCGACCACCATCGGCACACGCTGGGCCCTGGTGCGGGCGCTTGCCTCGAGCACCATCGGCACACGCTGGGCCCTGGTGCGGGCGCTTGCCTCGAGCACCATCGGCACACGCTGGGCGCTGGTGCGGGCGCTTGCCTCGACCACCATGGACACACGCTGGGCCCTGGTGCGGCAGGTTGCCTCGATCACCATCGGCACACGCTGGGCCCTGGTGCGACAGGTTGCCTCGAGCACCATCGGCACACGCTGGGCCCTGGTGCGGGCGGTTGCCTCGACCACCATCGGCACACGCTGGGCCCTGGTGGGTTTAGGCACATCTTCAAATTTCTGTCGTGCCAATGCCATTTTTATGGCTTGTAAATTCATACAATGGTCCCCTAAGCCTTCACGTGAAGTTTCGTTGGAAGATGACTCGTTTTCTATTTTTCACGATTTTCGAAACTTTTTGCGGTTCGGGATTTTTTAAAATTTTTTTATAAGGATTTTTGGCACCAAATTTTGTAGGCATGATCCTTCTATTTTTGTTGGCATGCACAAAAAAATTCAGCTAAAAACTCGAAGTAGAGAAGATTTTGTGACCGTTTGAAAAAAGTGTCCCCATTTCAGACACTTTAACGGCTACTGGTAGCAAACCTGTAAAATCTCAAATGCTCTTTAAGGGGGTGTGAATTCTCAGAGGTTTGATGAGGGATAGGGGGCCAACACAAGGCCAAGTACCAGCACCCATCGCACATCATTTGCGCACACCCCCCCGGCCCCCCTCCCAATCGCCGGAACCCCAATGCCGCCGGTCAGGTTCTCCGGCGGTACTCCGGCGATGCTCCGGCGATGCTGTCCCGAGTGAAAAAAATGCGGCACCAGCACATGCTGGAGCCAAGCATGGGCACCGTGGCTCAAAATCGAACTTCGGCCAAGGCCTCGACCATCAATGGCACATGATGACGCATGGTGATGGCACATGCATCGACCATCATCGGCATAGGCTGCCCTTCGGTACGGGCACTTGCCTCGACCGCCATCGGCACAAGCTGGGCCCTGGTGTGGGTTGTTGCCTCGATCACAATCGGCACATGCTGAGCCTTGGTGCGGGCGGTTGCCTCGAGCACCATCGGCAGACCCTGGGCCCTGGTGCGGCCGGTTGCCCCGATAACCATCGACACACGCTGGGCCCTGGGGCGGGCGCTTGCCCCCAGCACCATCGGCACACGCTGGGCCCTGGTGCGGGCGCTTGCCCCGAACACCATCGGCACAAGCCGGCCCTTGGTGCGGGCTCCTGGCTCGACCACCATCGGCACACGCTGGGCCCTGGTGCGGGCGGTTGCCTCGAACACCATCGGCACACGCCGGCCCTTGGTGCGGCCGGTTGCCTCGACCACCATCGGCACACGCTCGGCCTTGGTGAGGGCGCTTGCCTCGACCACCATCGGCACACGCTGGGCCCTGGTGCGGGCGCTTGCCTCGACCACCATCGGCACACGCTCGGCCTTGGTGCGGGCGCTTGCCTCGACCACCATCGGCACACGCTGGGCCCTGGTGCGGGCGGTTGCCTCGACCACCATCGGCACACGCTCGGCCTTGGTGAGGGCGCTTGCCTCGACCACCATCGGCACACGCTGGGCCCTGGTGCGGGCGCTTGCCTCGACCACCATCGGCACACGCTCGGCCTTGGTGCGGGCGGTTGCCTCGACCACCATCGGCACACGCTGGGCCCTGGTGCGGGCGGTTGCCTCGACCACCATCGGCACACGCTGGGCCCTGGTGCTGGCGGTTGCCTCGACCACCATCGGCACACGCTGGGCCCTGGTGCGGGCGGTTGCCTCGAACACCATCGGCACAAGCCGGCCCTTGGTGCGGGCGGTTGCCTCGAGCACCATCGGCACACGCTGGGCCCTGGTGCGGGCGGTTGCCTCGACCACCATCGGCACACGCTGGGCCCTGGTGCGGACGGTTGCCTCGAGCACCATGGGCACACGCTGGCCCTTGGTGCGGGCTCTTGCCTCGACCACCATCAGCAGAAGATTGCCCCTACGTCGAACACCATCGATACATGCCGGGCCTTGGTGTGGGCACATGCCTCGAGCTGGTGCGGGCGGTTGCCTCGACCACCATCGGCTCACGTTGGCCCTTGTTGCGGGCACATGCCTCGACCACCATCGGCACCTGCGCACCCTCGGTGTGGGATTTGCTTGTTTGG
>NW_028323044.1:2031573-2034073 GCF_047325235.1 Durio zibethinus | reverse complement strand
CGGCACACGCTGGGCCCTGGTGCGGGCGCTTGGCTCGACCACCATCGGCACACGCTCGGCCCTGGTGCGGGCGCTTGCCTCGAGCACCATCGGCACACGCTGGGCCCTGGTGCGGGCGGTTGCCTCGACCACCATCGGCACACGCTGGGCCCTGGTGCGGCCGCTTGCCTCGAGCACCATCGGCACACGGTCGGCCCTGGTGCGGTCGGTTGCCACGAGCACCATCGGCACACGCTGGGCCCTGGTGCGGGCGCCTGCCTCGACCACCATCGGCACACGCTCCGCCCTGGTGCGGTCGGTTGCCTCGAGCACCATCGGCACACGCTGGGCCCTGGTGCGGCAGGTTGCCTCGAGCACCATCGGCACACGCTGGGCCCTGGTGCGGCAGGTTGCCTCGAGCACCATCGGCACACGCTGGGCCCTGGTGCGGCAGGTTGCCTCGAGCACCATCGGCACACGCTGGGCGCTGGTGCGGGCGCTTGCCTCGACCACCATGGACACACGCTGGGCCCTGGTGCGGCAGGTTGCCTCGATCACCATCGGCACACGCTGGGCCCTGGTGCGACAGGTTGCCTCGAGCACCATCGGCACACTATCGGCCCTGGTGCGGGCGGTTGCCTCGACCACCATCGGCACACGCTGGGCCCTGGTGCGGGCGCTTGCCTCGAGCACCATCGGCACACGCTGGGCCCTGGTGCGGGCGCTTGCCTCGAGCACCATCGGCACACGCTGGGCGCTGGTGCGGGCGCTTGCCTCGACCACCATGGACACACGCTGGGCCCTGGTGCGGCAGGTTGCCTCGATCACCATCGGCACACGCTGGGCCCTGGTGCGACAGGTTGCCTCGAGCACCATCGGCACACGCTGGGCCCTGGTGCGGGCGGTTGCCTCGACCACCATCGGCACACGCTGGGCCCTGGTGGGTTTAGGCACATCTTCAAATTTCTGTCGTGCCAATGCCATTTTTATGGCTTGTAAATTCATACAATGGTCCCCTAAGCCTTCACGTGAAGTTTCGTTGGAAGATGACTCGTTTTCTATTTTTCACGATTTTCGAAACTTTTTGCGGTTCGGGATTTTTTAAAATTTTTTTATAAGGATTTTTGGCACCAAATTTTGTAGGCATGATCCTTCTATTTTTGTTGGCATGCACAAAAAAATTCAGCTAAAAACTCGAAGTAGAGAAGATTTTGTGACCGTTTGAAAAAAGTGTCCCCATTTCAGACACTTTAACGGCTACTGGTAGCAAACCTGTAAAATCTCAAATGCTCTTTAAGGGGGTGTGAATTCTCAGAGGTTTGATGAGGGATAGGGGGCCAACACAAGGCCAAGTACCAGCACCCATCGCACATCATTTGCGCACACCCCCCCGGCCCCCCTCCCAATCGCCGGAACCCCAATGCCGCCGGTCAGGTTCTCCGGCGGTACTCCGGCGATGCTCCGGCGATGCTCCGGCGATGCTGTCCCGAGTGAAAAAAATGCGGCACCAGCACATGCTGGAGCCAAGCATGGGCACCGTGGCTCAAAATCGAACTTCGGCCAAGGCCTCGACCATCAATGGCACATGATGACGCATGGTGATGGCACATGCATCGACCATCATCGGCATAGGCTGCCCTTCGGTACGGGCACTTGCCTCGACCGCCATCGGCACAAGCTGGGCCCTGGTGTGGGTTGTTGCCTCGATCACAATCGGCACATGCTGAGCCTTGGTGCGGGCGGTTGCCTCGAGCACCATCGGCAGACCCTGGGCCCTGGTGCGGCCGGTTGCCCCGATAACCATCGACACACGCTGGGCCCTGGGGCGGGCGCTTGCCCCCAGCACCATCGGCACACGCTGGGCCCTGGTGCGGGCGCTTGCCCCGAACACCATCGGCACAAGCCGGCCCTTGGTGCGGGCTCCTGGCTCGACCACCATCGGCACACGCTGGGCCCTGGTGCGGGCGGTTGCCTCGAACACCATCGGCACACGCCGGCCCTTGGTGCGGCCGGTTGCCTCGACCACCATCGGCACACGCTCGGCCTTGGTGAGGGCGCTTGCCTCGACCACCATCGGCACACGCTGGGCCCTGGTGCGGGCGCTTGCCTCGACCACCATCGGCACACGCTCGGCCTTGGTGCGGGCGCTTGCCTCGACCACCATCGGCACACGCTGGGCCCTGGTGCGGGCGGTTGCCTCGACCACCATCGGCACACGCTCGGCCTTGGTGAGGGCGCTTGCCTCGACCACCATCGGCACACGCTGGGCCCTGGTGCGGGCGCTTGCCTCGACCACCATCGGCACACGCTCGGCCTTGGTGCGGGCGGTTGCCTCGACCACCATCGGCACACGCTGGGCCCTGGTGCGGGCGGTTGCCTCGACCACCATCGGCACACGCTGGGCCCTGGTGCTGGCGGTTGCCTCGACCACCATCGGCACACGCTGGGCCCTGGTGCGGGCGGTTGCCTCGAACACCATCGGCACAAGCCGGCCCTTGGTGCGGGCGGTTGCCTCGAGCAC
>NW_028323044.1:2019073-2021573 GCF_047325235.1 Durio zibethinus | reverse complement strand
ACCACCATCGGCACACGCTGGGCCCTGGTGCGGCAGGTTGCCTCGAGCACCATCGGCACACGCTGGGCCCTGGTGCGGCAGGTTGCCTCGAGCACCATCGGCACACGCTGGGCCCTGGTGCGGCAGCTTGCCTCGAGCACCATCGGCACACGCTCGGCCCTGGTGCGGTCGGTTGCCTCGATCACCATCGGCACACGCTGGGCCCTGGTGCGGCAGGTTGCCTCGCCCACCATCGGCACACGCTGGGCCCTGGTGCGGGCGCTTGCCTCGACCACCATCGGCACACGCTCCGCCCTGGTGCGGTCGGTTGCCTCGAGCACCATCGGCACACGCTGGGCCCTGGTGCGGGCGCTTGCCTCGACCACCATCGGCACACGCTCGGCCCTGGTGCGGGCGCTTGCCTCGAGCACCATCGGCACACGCTGGGCCCTGGTGCGGGCGGTTGCCTCGACCACCATCGGCACACGCTGGGCCCTGGTGCGGCCGCTTGCCTCGAGCACCATCGGCACACGGTCGGCCCTGGTGCGGTCGGTTGCCACGAGCACCATCGGCACACGCTGGGCCCTGGTGCGGGCGCCTGCCTCGACCACCATCGGCACACGCTCCGCCCTGGTGCGGTCGGTTGCCTCGAGCACCATCGGCACACGCTGGGCCCTGGTGCGGCAGGTTGCCTCGAGCACCATCGGCACACGCTGGGCCCTGGTGCGGCAGGTTGCCTCGAGCACCATCGGCACACGCTGGGCCCTGGTGCGGCAGGTTGCCTCGAGCACCATCGGCACACGCTGGGCGCTGGTGCGGGCGCTTGCCTCGACCACCATGGACACACGCTGGGCCCTGGTGCGGCAGGTTGCCTCGATCACCATCGGCACACGCTGGGCCCTGGTGCGACAGGTTGCCTCGAGCACCATCGGCACACTATCGGCCCTGGTGCGGGCGGTTGCCTCGACCACCATCGGCACACGCTGGGCCCTGGTGCGGGCGCTTGCCTCGAGCACCATCGGCACACGCTGGGCCCTGGTGCGGGCGCTTGCCTCGAGCACCATCGGCACACGCTGGGCGCTGGTGCGGGCGCTTGCCTCGACCACCATGGACACACGCTGGGCCCTGGTGCGGCAGGTTGCCTCGATCACCATCGGCACACGCTGGGCCCTGGTGCGACAGGTTGCCTCGAGCACCATCGGCACACGCTGGGCCCTGGTGCGGGCGGTTGCCTCGACCACCATCGGCACACGCTGGGCCCTGGTGGGTTTAGGCACATCTTCAAATTTCTGTCGTGCCAATGCCATTTTTATGGCTTGTAAATTCATACAATGGTCCCCTAAGCCTTCACGTGAAGTTTCGTTGGAAGATGACTCGTTTTCTATTTTTCACGATTTTCGAAACTTTTTGCGGTTCGGGATTTTTTAAAATTTTTTTATAAGGATTTTTGGCACCAAATTTTGTAGGCATGATCCTTCTATTTTTGTTGGCATGCACAAAAAAATTCAGCTAAAAACTCGAAGTAGAGAAGATTTTGTGACCGTTTGAAAAAAGTGTCCCCATTTCAGACACTTTAACGGCTACTGGTAGCAAACCTGTAAAATCTCAAATGCTCTTTAAGGGGGTGTGAATTCTCAGAGGTTTGATGAGGGATAGGGGGCCAACACAAGGCCAAGTACCAGCACCCATCGCACATCATTTGCGCACACCCCCCCGGCCCCCCTCCCAATCGCCGGAACCCCAATGCCGCCGGTCAGGTTCTCCGGCGGTACTCCGGCGATGCTCCGGCGATGCTCCGGCGATGCTGTCCCGAGTGAAAAAAATGCGGCACCAGCACATGCTGGAGCCAAGCATGGGCACCGTGGCTCAAAATCGAACTTCGGCCAAGGCCTCGACCATCAATGGCACATGATGACGCATGGTGATGGCACATGCATCGACCATCATCGGCATAGGCTGCCCTTCGGTACGGGCACTTGCCTCGACCGCCATCGGCACAAGCTGGGCCCTGGTGTGGGTTGTTGCCTCGATCACAATCGGCACATGCTGAGCCTTGGTGCGGGCGGTTGCCTCGAGCACCATCGGCAGACCCTGGGCCCTGGTGCGGCCGGTTGCCCCGATAACCATCGACACACGCTGGGCCCTGGGGCGGGCGCTTGCCCCCAGCACCATCGGCACACGCTGGGCCCTGGTGCGGGCGCTTGCCCCGAACACCATCGGCACAAGCCGGCCCTTGGTGCGGGCTCCTGGCTCGACCACCATCGGCACACGCTGGGCCCTGGTGCGGGCGGTTGCCTCGAACACCATCGGCACACGCCGGCCCTTGGTGCGGCCGGTTGCCTCGACCACCATCGGCACACGCTCGGCCTTGGTGAGGGCGCTTGCCTCGACCACCATCGGCACACGCTGGGCCCTGGTGCGGGCGCTTGCCTCGACCACCATCGGCACACGCTCGGCCTTGGTGCGGGCGCTTGCCTCGACCACCATCGGCACACGCTGGGCCCTGGTGCGGGCGGTTGCC
>NW_028323044.1:2006573-2009073 GCF_047325235.1 Durio zibethinus | reverse complement strand
ACCATCGGCACACGCTCGGCCCTGGTGCGGTCGGTTGCCTCGAGCACCATCGGCACACGCTGGGCCCTGGTGCGGCAGGTTGCCTCGACCACCATCGGCACACGCTGGGCCCTGGTGCGGGCGCTTGCCTCGACCACCATCGGCACACGCTCCGCCCTGGTGCGGTCGGTTGCCTCGAGCACCATCGGCACACGCTGGGCCCTGGTGCGGCAGGTTGCCTCGACCACCATCGGCACACGCTGGGCCCACGCTGGGCCCTGGTGCGGCAGGTTGCCTCGACCACCATCGGCACACGCTGGGCCCTGGTGCGGCAGGTTGCCTCGACCACCATCGGCACACGCTGGGCCCTGGTGCGGCAGGTTGCCTCGAGCACCATCGGCACACGCTGGGCCCTGGTGCGGCAGGTTGCCTCGAGCACCATCGGCACACGCTGGGCCCTGGTGCGGCAGCTTGCCTCGAGCACCATCGGCACACGCTCGGCCCTGGTGCGGTCGGTTGCCTCGATCACCATCGGCACACGCTGGGCCCTGGTGCGGCAGGTTGCCTCGCCCACCATCGGCACACGCTGGGCCCTGGTGCGGGCGCTTGCCTCGACCACCATCGGCACACGCTCCGCCCTGGTGCGGTCGGTTGCCTCGAGCACCATCGGCACACGCTGGGCCCTGGTGCGGGCGCTTGCCTCGACCACCATCGGCACACGCTCGGCCCTGGTGCGGGCGCTTGCCTCGAGCACCATCGGCACACGCTGGGCCCTGGTGCGGGCGGTTGCCTCGACCACCATCGGCACACGCTGGGCCCTGGTGCGGCCGCTTGCCTCGAGCACCATCGGCACACGGTCGGCCCTGGTGCGGTCGGTTGCCACGAGCACCATCGGCACACGCTGGGCCCTGGTGCGGGCGCCTGCCTCGACCACCATCGGCACACGCTCCGCCTTGGTGCGGTCGGTTGCCTCGAGCACCATCGGCACACGCTGGGCCCTGGTGCGGCAGGTTGCCTCGAGCACCATCGGCACACGCTGGGCCCTGGTGCGGCAGGTTGCCTCGAGCACCATCGGCACACGCTGGGCCCTGGTGCGGCAGGTTGCCTCGAGCACCATCGGCACACGCTGGGCGCTGGTGCGGGCGCTTGCCTCGACCACCATGGACACACGCTGGGCCCTGGTGCGGCAGGTTGCCTCGATCACCATCGGCACACGCTGGGCCCTGGTGCGACAGGTTGCCTCGAGCACCATCGGCACACTATCGGCCCTGGTGCGGGCGGTTGCCTCGACCACCATCGGCACACGCTGGGCCCTGGTGCGGGCGCTTGCCTCGAGCACCATCGGCACACGCTGGGCCCTGGTGCGGGCGCTTGCCTCGAGCACCATCGGCACACGCTGGGCGCTGGTGCGGGCGCTTGCCTCGACCACCATGGACACACGCTGGGCCCTGGTGCGGCAGGTTGCCTCGATCACCATCGGCACACGCTGGGCCCTGGTGCGACAGGTTGCCTCGAGCACCATCGGCACACGCTGGGCCCTGGTGCGGGCGGTTGCCTCGACCACCATCGGCACACGCTGGGCCCTGGTGGGTTTAGGCACATCTTCAAATTTCTGTCGTGCCAATGCCATTTTTATGGCTTGTAAATTCATACAATGGTCCCCTAAGCCTTCACGTGAAGTTTCGTTGGAAGATGACTCGTTTTCTATTTTTCACGATTTTCGAAACTTTTTACGGTTCGGGATTTTTTAAAATTTTTTTATAAGGATTTTTGGCACCAAATTTTGTAGGCATGATCCTTCTATTTTTGTTGGCATGCACAAAAAAATTCAGCTAAAAACTCGAAGTAGAGAAGATTTTGTGACCGTTTGAAAAAAGTGTCCCCATTTCAGACACTTTAACGGCTACTGGTAGCAAACCTGTAAAATCTCAAATGCTCTTTAAGGGGGTGTGAATTCTCAGAGGTTTGATGAGGGATAGGGGGCCAACACAAGGCCAAGTACCAGCACCCATCGCACATCATTTGCGCACACCCCCCCGGCCCCCCTCCCAATCGCCGGAACCCCAATGCCGCCGGTCAGGTTCTCCGGCGGTACTCCGGCGATGCTCCGGCGATGCTCCGGCGATGCTGTCCCGAGTGAAAAAAATGCGGCACCAGCACATGCTGGAGCCAAGCATGGGCACCGTGGCTCAAAATCGAACTTCGGCCAAGGCCTCGACCATCAATGGCACATGATGACGCATGGTGATGGCACATGCATCGACCATCATCGGCATAGGCTGCCCTTCGGTACGGGCACTTGCCTCGACCGCCATCGGCACAAGCTGGGCCCTGGTGTGGGTTGTTGCCTCGATCACAATCGGCACATGCTGAGCCTTGGTGCGGGCGGTTGCCTCGAGCACCATCGGCAGACCCTGGGCCCTGGTGCGGCCGGTTGCCCCGATAACCATCGACACACGCTGGGCCCTGGGGCGGGCGCTTGCCCCCAGCACCATCGGCACACGCTGGGCCCTGGTGCGGG
>NW_028323044.1:1994073-1996573 GCF_047325235.1 Durio zibethinus | reverse complement strand
CCTCGAGCACCATCGGCACATGCTGGGCCCTGGTGCGGGCACTTGCCTCGACCACCATCGGCACACGCTGGGCCCTGGTGCGGCAGGTTGCCTCGACCACCATCGGCACACGCTGGGCCCTGGTGCGGCAGGTTGCCTCGACCACCATCGGCACACGCTGGGCCCTGGTGCGGCAGGTTGCCTCGACCACCATCGGCACACGCTGGGCCCTGGTGCGGTCGGTTGCCTCGATCACCATCGGCACACGCTGGGCCTTGGTGCGGGCGGTTGCCTCGAGCACCATCGGCACACACTGGGCCCTGGTGCGGCAGCTTGCCTCGAGCACCATCGGCACACGCTCGGCCCTGGTGCGGTCGGTTGCCTCGAGCACCATCGGCACACGCTGGGCCCTGGTGCGGCAGGTTGCCTCGACCACCATCGGCACACGCTGGGCCCTGGTGCGGGCGCTTGCCTCGACCACCATCGGCACACGCTCCGCCCTGGTGCGGTCGGTTGCCTCGAGCACCATCGGCACACGCTGGGCCCTGGTGCGGCAGGTTGCCTCGACCACCATCGGCACACGCTGGGCCCACGCTGGGCCCTGGTGCGGCAGGTTGCCTCGACCACCATCGGCACACGCTGGGCCCTGGTGCGGCAGGTTGCCTCGACCACCATCGGCACACGCTGGGCCCTGGTGCGGCAGGTTGCCTCGAGCACCATCGGCACACGCTGGGCCCTGGTGCGGCAGGTTGCCTCGAGCACCATCGGCACACGCTGGGCCCTGGTGCGGCAGCTTGCCTCGAGCACCATCGGCACACGCTCGGCCCTGGTGCGGTCGGTTGCCTCGATCACCATCGGCACACGCTGGGCCCTGGTGCGGCAGGTTGCCTCGCCCACCATCGGCACACGCTGGGCCCTGGTGCGGGCGCTTGCCTCGACCACCATCGGCACACGCTCCGCCCTGGTGCGGTCGGTTGCCTCGAGCACCATCGGCACACGCTGGGCCCTGGTGCGGGCGCTTGCCTCGACCACCATCGGCACACGCTCGGCCCTGGTGCGGGCGCTTGCCTCGAGCACCATCGGCACACGCTGGGCCCTGGTGCGGGCGGTTGCCTCGACCACCATCGGCACACGCTGGGCCCTGGTGCGGCCGCTTGCCTCGAGCACCATCGGCACACGGTCGGCCCTGGTGCGGTCGGTTGCCACGAGCACCATCGGCACACGCTGGGCCCTGGTGCGGGCGCCTGCCTCGACCACCATCGGCACACGCTCCGCCCTGGTGCGGTCGGTTGCCTCGAGCACCATCGGCACACGCTGGGCCCTGGTGCGGCAGGTTGCCTCGAGCACCATCGGCACACGCTGGGCCCTGGTGCGGCAGGTTGCCTCGAGCACCATCGGCACACGCTGGGCCCTGGTGCGGCAGGTTGCCTCGAGCACCATCGGCACACGCTGGGCGCTGGTGCGGGCGCTTGCCTCGACCACCATGGACACACGCTGGGCCCTGGTGCGGCAGGTTGCCTCGATCACCATCGGCACACGCTGGGCCCTGGTGCGACAGGTTGCCTCGAGCACCATCGGCACACTATCGGCCCTGGTGCGGGCGGTTGCCTCGACCACCATCGGCACACGCTGGGCCCTGGTGCGGGCGCTTGCCTCGAGCACCATCGGCACACGCTGGGCCCTGGTGCGGGCGCTTGCCTCGAGCACCATCGGCACACGCTGGGCGCTGGTGCGGGCGCTTGCCTCGACCACCATGGACACACGCTGGGCCCTGGTGCGGCAGGTTGCCTCGATCACCATCGGCACACGCTGGGCCCTGGTGCGACAGGTTGCCTCGAGCACCATCGGCACACGCTGGGCCCTGGTGCGGGCGGTTGCCTCGACCACCATCGGCACACGCTGAGCCCTGGTGGGTTTAGGCACATCTTCAAATTTCTGTCGTGCCAATGCCATTTTTATGGCTTGTAAATTCATACAATGGTCCCCTAAGCCTTCACGTGAAGTTTCGTTGGAAGATGACTCGTTTTCTATTTTTCACGATTTTCGAAACTTTTTGCGGTTCGGGATTTTTTAAAATTTTTTTATAAGGATTTTTGGCACCAAATTTTGTAGGCATGATCCTTCTATTTTTGTTGGCATGCACAAAAAAATTCAGCTAAAAACTCGAAGTAGAGAAGATTTTGTGACCGTTTGAAAAAAGTGTCCCCATTTCAGACACTTTAACGGCTACTGGTAGCAAACCTGTAAAATCTCAAATGCTCTTTAAGGGGGTGTGAATTCTCAGAGGTTTGATGAGGGATAGGGGGCCAACACAAGGCCAAGTACCAGCACCCATCGCACATCATTTGCGCACACCCCCCCGGCCCCCCTCCCAATCGCCGGAACCCCAATGCCGCCGGTCAGGTTCTCCGGCGGTACTCCGGCGATGCTCCGGCGATGCTCCGGCGATGCTGTCCCGAGTGAAAAAAATGCGGCACCAGCACATGCTGGAGCCAAGCATGGGCACCGTGGCTCAAAATCG
>NW_028323044.1:1976573-1984073 GCF_047325235.1 Durio zibethinus | reverse complement strand
GGGCACTTGCCTCGACCGCCATCGGCACAAGCTGGGCCCTGGTGTGGGTTGTTGCCTCGATCACCAGCGGCACATGCTGAGCCTTGGTGCGGGCGGTTGCCTCGAGCACCATCGGCAGACCCTGGGCCCTGGTGCGGCCGGTTGCCCCGATAACCATCGGCACACGCTGGGCCCTGGAGCGGCCGGTTGCCTCGATCACCATCGGCAAAAGCTGGGCCCTGTGCGACAGGTTGCCTCGACCACCATCGGCACACGCTGGGCCCTGGTGCGGCAGGTTGCCTCGAGCACCATCGGCACACGCTGGGCCCTGGTGCGGTCGGTTGCCTCGAGCACCATCGGCACATGCTGGGCCCTGGTGCGGGCACTTGCCTCGACCACCATCGGCACACGCTGGGCCCTGGTGCGGCAGGTTGCCTCGACCACCATCGGCACACGCTGGGCCCTGGTGCGGCAGGTTGCCTCGACCACCATCGGCACACGCTGGGCCCTGGTGCGGCAGGTTGCCTCGACCACCATCGGCACACGCTGGGCCCTGGTGCGGTCGGTTGCCTCGATCACCATCGGCACACGCTGGGCCTTGGTGCGGGCGGTTGCCTCGAGCACCATCGGCACACACTGGGCCCTGGTGCGGCAGCTTGCCTCGAGCACCATCGGCACACGCTCGGCCCTGGTGCGGTCGGTTGCCTCGAGCACCATCGGCACACGCTGGGCCCTGGTGCGGCAGGTTGCCTCGACCACCATCGGCACACGCTGGGCCCTGGTGCGGGCGCTTGCCTCGACCACCATCGGCACACGCTCCGCCCTGGTGCGGTCGGTTGCCTCGAGCACCATCGGCACACGCTGGGCCCTGGTGCGGCAGGTTGCCTCGACCACCATCGGCACACGCTGGGCCCACGCTGGGCCCTGGTGCGGCAGGTTGCCTCGACCACCATCGGCACACGCTGGGCCCTGGTGCGGCAGGTTGCCTCGACCACCATCGGCACACGCTGGGCCCTGGTGCGGCAGGTTGCCTCGAGCACCATCGGCACACGCTGGGCCCTGGTGCGGCAGGTTGCCTCGAGCACCATCGGCACACGCTGGGCCCTGGTGCGGCAGCTTGCCTCGAGCACCATCGGCACACGCTCGGCCCTGGTGCGGTCGGTTGCCTCGATCACCATCGGCACACGCTGGGCCCTGGTGCGGCAGGTTGCCTCGCCCACCATCGGCACACGCTGGGCCCTGGTGCGGGCGCTTGCCTCGACCACCATCGGCACACGCTCCGCCCTGGTGCGGTCGGTTGCCTCGAGCACCATCGGCACACGCTGGGCCCTGGTGCGGGCGCTTGCCTCGACCACCATCGGCACACGCTCGGCCCTGGTGCGGGCGCTTGCCTCGAGCACCATCGGCACACGCTGGGCCCTGGTGCGGGCGGTTGCCTCGACCACCATCGGCACACGCTGGGCCCTGGTGCGGCCGCTTGCCTCGAGCACCATCGGCACACGGTCGGCCCTGGTGCGGTCGGTTGCCACGAGCACCATCGGCACACGCTGGGCCCTGGTGCGGGCGCCTGCCTCGACCACCATCGGCACACGCTCCGCCCTGGTGCGGTCGGTTGCCTCGAGCACCATCGGCACACGCTGGGCCCTGGTGCGGCAGGTTGCCTCGAGCACCATCGGCACACGCTGGGCCCTGGTGCGGCAGGTTGCCTCGAGCACCATCGGCACACGCTGGGCCCTGGTGCGGCAGGTTGCCTCGAGCACCATCGGCACACGCTGGGCGCTGGTGCGGGCGCTTGCCTCGACCACCATGGACACACGCTGGGCCCTGGTGCGGCAGGTTGCCTCGATCACCATCGGCACACGCTGGGCCCTGGTGCGACAGGTTGCCTCGAGCACCATCGGCACACTATCGGCCCTGGTGCGGGCGGTTGCCTCGACCACCATCGGCACACGCTGGGCCCTGGTGCGGGCGCTTGCCTCGAGCACCATCGGCACACGCTGGGCCCTGGTGCGGGCGCTTGCCTCGAGCACCATCGGCACACGCTGGGCGCTGGTGCGGGCGCTTGCCTCGACCACCATGGACACACGCTGGGCCCTGGTGCGGCAGGTTGCCTCGATCACCATCGGCACACGCTGGGCCCTGGTGCGACAGGTTGCCTCGAGCACCATCGGCACACGCTGGGCCCTGGTGCGGGCGGTTGCCTCGACCACCATCGGCACACGCTGGGCCCTGGTGGGTTTAGGCACATCTTCAAATTTCTGTCGTGCCAATGCCATTTTTATGGCTTGTAAATTCATACAATGGTCCCCTAAGCCTTCACGTGAAGTTTCGTTGGAAGATGACTCGTTTTCTATTTTTCACGATTTTCGAAACTTTTTGCGGTTCGGGATTTTTTAAAATTTTTTTATAAGGATTTTTGGCACCAAATTTTGTAGGCATGATCCTTCTATTTTTGTTGGCATGCACAAAAAAATTCAGCTAAAAACTCGAAGTAGAGAAGATTTTGTGACCGTTTGAAAAAAGTGTCCCCATTTCAGACACTTTAACGGCTACTGGTAGCAAACCTGTAAAATCTCAAATGCTCTTTAAGGGGGTGTGAATTCTCAGAGGTTTGATGAGGGATAGGGGGCCAACACAAGGCCAAGTACCAGCACCCATCGCACATCATTTGCGCACACCCCCCCGGCCCCCCTCCCAATCGCCGGAACCCCAATGCCGCCGGTCAGGTTCTCCGGCGGTACTCCGGCGATGCTCCGGCGATGCTGTCCCGAGTGAAAAAAATGCGGCACCAGCACATGCTGGAGCCAAGCATGGGCACCGTGGCTCAAAATCGAACTTCGGCCAAGGCCTCGACCATCAATGGCACATGATGACGCATGGTGATGGCACATGCATCGACCATCATCGGCATAGGCTGCCCTTCGGTACGGGCACTTGCCTCGACCGCCATCGGCACAAGCTGGGCCCTGGTGTGGGTTGTTGCCTCGATCACAATCGGCACATGCTGAGCCTTGGTGCGGGCGGTTGCCTCGAGCACCATCGGCAGACCCTGGGCCCTGGTGCGGCCGGTTGCCCCGATAACCATCGACACACGCTGGGCCCTGGGGCGGGCGCTTGCCCCCAGCACCATCGGCACACGCTGGGCCCTGGTGCGGGCGCTTGCCCCGAACACCATCGGCACAAGCCGGCCCTTGGTGCGGGCTCCTGGCTCGACCACCATCGGCACACGCTGGGCCCTGGTGCGGGCGGTTGCCTCGAACACCATCGGCACACGCCGGCCCTTGGTGCGGCCGGTTGCCTCGACCACCATCGGCACACGCTCGGCCTTGGTGAGGGCGCTTGCCTCGACCACCATCGGCACACGCTGGGCCCTGGTGCGGGCGCTTGCCTCGACCACCATCGGCACACGCTCGGCCTTGGTGCGGGCGCTTGCCTCGACCACCATCGGCACACGCTGGGCCCTGGTGCGGGCGGTTGCCTCGACCACCATCGGCACACGCTCGGCCTTGGTGAGGGCGCTTGCCTCGACCACCATCGGCACACGCTGGGCCCTGGTGCGGGCGCTTGCCTCGACCACCATCGGCACACGCTCGGCCTTGGTGCGGGCGGTTGCCTCGACCACCATCGGCACACGCTGGGCCCTGGTGCGGGCGGTTGCCTCGACCACCATCGGCACACGCTGGGCCCTGGTGCTGGCGGTTGCCTCGACCACCATCGGCACACGCTGGGCCCTGGTGCGGGCGGTTGCCTCGAACACCATCGGCACAAGCCGGCCCTTGGTGCGGGCGGTTGCCTCGAGCACCATCGGCACACGCTGGGCCCTGGTGCGGGCGCTTGCCTCGACCACCATCGGCACACGCTGGGCCCTGGTGCGGGCGCTTGCCTCGACCACCATCGGCACACGCTGGGCCCTGGTGGGGCAGGTTGCCTCGAGCACCATCGGCACACGCTGGGCCCTGGTGCGGTCGGTTGCCTCGACCACCATCGGCACACGCTGGGCCCTGGTGCGGGCGCTTGCCTCGACCACCATCGGCACACGCTGGGCCCTGGTGCGGCAGGTTGCCTCGACCACCATCGGCACACGCTGGGCCTTGGTGCGGCAGGTTGCCTCGAGCACCATCGGCACACGCTGGGCCCTGGTGCGGTCGGTTGCCTCGATCACCATCGGCACACGCTGGGCCCTGGTGCGGGCGGTTGCCTCGACCACCATCGGCACACGCTGGGCCCAGGTGCGGCAGCTTGCCTCGAGAACCATCGGCACACGCTCGGCCCTGGTGCGGTCGGTTGCCTCGACCACCATCGGCACACGCTGGGCCCTGGTGCGGCAGGTTGCCTCGACCACCATCGGCAGCCTCGACCACCATCGGCACACGCTGGGCCCTGGTGCGGGCGGTTGCCTCGACCACCATCGGCACACGCTCCGCCCTGGTGCGGTCGGTTGCCTCGAGCACCATCGGCACACGCTGGGCCCTGGTGCGGCAGGTTGCCTCGACCACCATCGGCACACGCTGGGCCCTGGTGCGGGCGGTTGCCTCGACCACCATCGGCACACGCTGGGCCCTGGTGCGGGCGCTTGCCTCGAGCACCATCGGCACACGCTGGGCCCTGGTGCGGCAGGTTGCCTCGACCACCATCGGCACACGCTGGGCCCTGGTGCGGGCGGTTGCCTCGACCACCATCGGCACACGCTGGGCCCTGGTGCGGGCGCTTGCCTCGACCACCATCGGCACACGCTGGGCCCTGGTGCGGCAGGTTGCCTCGACCACCATCGGCACACGCTGGGCCCTGGTGCGGGCGGTTGCCTCGACCACCATCGGCACACGCTGGGCCCTGGTGCGGGCGCTTGCCTCGACCACCATCGGCACACGCTGGGCCCTGGTGCGGCAGGTTGCCTCGACCACCATCGGCACACGCTGGGCCCTGGTGCGGGCGCTTGCCTCGAGCACCATCGCCACACGCTCGGCCCTGGTGCGGTCGGTTGCCTCGAGCACCATCGGCACACGCTGGGCCCTGGTGCGGCAGGTTGCCTCGACCATCATCGGCAGCCTCGACCACCATCGGCACACGCTGGGCCCTGGTGCGGGCGCTTGCCTCGACCACCTTCGGCACAAGCTCGGCCCTGGTGCGGTCGGTTGCCTCGAGCACCATCGGCACACGCTGGGCCCTGGTGCGGGCGGTTGCCTCGACCACCATCGGCACACGCTGGGCCCTGGTGCGGGCGCTTGCCTCGAGCACCATCCGCACACGCTGGGCCCTGGTGCGGCAGGTTGCCTCGACCACCATCGGCACACGCTGGGCCCTGGTGCGGGAGCTTGCCTCGAGCGCCATCGGCACACGCTGGGCCCTGGTGCGGCAGGTTGCCTCGAGCACCATCGGCACACGCTGGGCCCTGGTGCGGTCGGTTGCCTCGAGCACCATCGGCACACGCTGGGCGCTGGTGCGGGCGCTTGCCTCGACCAGCATCGGCACACGCTGGGCCCTGGTGCGGCAGGTTGCCTCGATCACCATCGGCACACGCTGGGCCCTGGTGCGACAGGTTGCCTCGAGCACCATCGGCACACTATCGGCCCTGGTGCGGGCGGTTGCCTCGACCACCGTCGGCACACGCTGGGCCCTGGTGCGGGCGCTTGCCTCGAGCACCATCGGCACACGCTGGGCCCTGGTGCGGGCGGTTGCCTCGAGCACCATCGGCACACGCTGGGCCCTGGTGGGTTTAGGCACATCTTTAAATTTCTGCCGTGCCAATGCCATTTTTATGGCTTGTAAATTCATACAATGGTCCCCTAAGCCTTCACGTGAAGTTTCGTTGGAAGATGACTCGTTTTCTATTTTTCATGATTTTCGAAACTTTTTGCGGTTCGGGATTTTTTAAAATTTTTTTATAAGGATTTTTGGCCCCAAATTTTGTAGGCATGATCCTTCTATTTTTGTTGGCATGCACAAAAAAATTCAGCTAAAAACTCGAAGTAGAGAAGATTTTGTGACCGTTTGAAAAAAGTGTCCCCATTTCAGACACTTTAACGGCTACTGGTAGCAAACCTGTAAAATCTCAAATGCTCTTTAAGGGGGTGTGAATTCTCAGAGGTTTGATGAGGGATAGGGGGCCAACACAAGGCCAAGTACCAGCACCCATCGCACATCATGTGCGCACACCCCCCCGGCCCCCCTCCCAATCGCCGGAACCCCAATGCCGCCGGTCAGGTTCTCCGGCGGTACTCCGGCGATGCTCCGGCGATGCTCCGGCGATGCTGTCCCGAGTGAAAAAAATGCGGCACCAGCACATGCTGGAGCCAAGCATGGGCACCGTGGCTCAAAATCGAACTTCGGCCAAGGCCTCGACCATCAATGGCACATGATGACGCATGGTGATGGCACATGCATCGACCATCATCGGCATAGGCTGCCCTTCGGTACGGGCACTTGCCTCGACCGCCATCGGCACAAGCTGGGCCCTGGTGTGGGTTGTTGCCTCGATCACAATCGGCACATGCTGAGCCTTGGTGCGGGCGGTTGCCTCGAGCACCATCGGCAGACCCTGGGCCCTGGTGCGGCCGGTTGCCCCGATAACCATCGGCACACGCTGGGCCCTGGGGCGGGCGCTTGCCCCCAGCACCATCGGCACACGCTGGGCCCTGGTGCGGGCGGTTCCCTCGACCACCATCGGCACACGTTGGGCCCTGGTCCGGGCGGTTACCCCCAGCACCATCGGCACACGCTGGGCCCTGGTGCGGGCGCTTGCCCCCAGCACCATCGGCACACGCTGGGCCCTGGTGCGGGCGGTTGCCCCCAGCACCATCGGCACACGCAGGGCCCTGGTGCGGGCGGTTGCCCCGAACACCATCGGCACAAGCCGGCCCTTGGTGCGGGCTCCTGGCTCGACCACCATCGGCACACGCTGGGCCCTGGTGCGGGCGGTTGCATCGAACACCATCGGCACACGCCGGCCCTTGGTGCGGCCGGTTGCCTCGACCACCATCGGCACACGCTCGGCCTTGGTGAGGGCGCTTGCCTCGACCACCATCGGCACACGCTGGGCCCTGGTGCGGGCGCTTGCCTCGACCACCATCGGCACACGCTCGGCCTTGGTGCGGGCGCTTGCCTCGACCACCATCGGCACACGCTGGGCCCTGGTGCGGGCGGTTGCCTCGACCACCATCGGCACACGCTCGGCCTTGGTGAGGGCGCTTGCCTCGACCACCATCGGCACACGCCGGGCCCTGGTGCGGGCGCTTGCCTCGACCACCATCGGCACACGCTCGGCCTTGGTGCGGGCGGTTGCCTCGACCACCATCGGCACACGCTGGGCCCTGGTGCTGGCGGTTGCCTCGACCACCATCGGCACACGCGGGGCCCTGGTGCGGGCGGTTGCCTCGAACACCATCGGCACAAGCCGGCCCTTGGTGCGGGCGGTTGCCTCGAGCACCATCGGCACACGCCGGGCCCTGGTGCGGGCGGTTGCCTCGACCACCATCGGCACACGCTGGGCCCTGGTGCGGACGGTTGCCTCGAGCACCATGGGCA
>NW_028323044.1:1964073-1966573 GCF_047325235.1 Durio zibethinus | reverse complement strand
TCGGCACACGCTGGGCCCTGGTGCGGCAGCTTGCCTCGAGCACCATCGGCACACGCTCGGCCCTGGTGCGGTCGGTTGCCTCGATCACCATCGGCACACGCTGGGCCCTGGTGCGGCAGGTTGCCTCGCCCACCATCGGCACACGCTGGGCCCTGGTGCGGGCGCTTGCCTCGACCACCATCGGCACACGCTCCGCCCTGGTGCGGTCGGTTGCCTCGAGCACCATCGGCACACGCTGGGCCCTGGTGCGGGCGCTTGCCTCGACCACCATCGGCACACGCTCGGCCCTGGTGCGGGCGCTTGCCTCGAGCACCATCGGCACACGCTGGGCCCTGGTGCGGGCGGTTGCCTCGACCACCATCGGCACACGCTGGGCCCTGGTGCGGCCGCTTGCCTCGAGCACCATCGGCACACGGTCGGCCCTGGTGCGGTCGGTTGCCACGAGCACCATCGGCACACGCTGGGCCCTGGTGCGGGCGCCTGCCTCGACCACCATCGGCACACGCTCCGCCCTGGTGCGGTCGGTTGCCTCGAGCACCATCGGCACACGCTGGGCCCTGGTGCGGCAGGTTGCCTCGAGCACCATCGGCACACGCTGGGCCCTGGTGCGGCAGGTTGCCTCGAGCACCATCGGCACACGCTGGGCCCTGGTGCGGCAGGTTGCCTCGAGCACCATCGGCACACGCTGGGCGCTGGTGCGGGCGCTTGCCTCGACCACCATGGACACACGCTGGGCCCTGGTGCGGCAGGTTGCCTCGATCACCATCGGCACACGCTGGGCCCTGGTGCGACAGGTTGCCTCGAGCACCATCGGCACACTATCGGCCCTGGTGCGGGCGGTTGCCTCGACCACCATCGGCACACGCTGGGCCCTGGTGCGGGCGCTTGCCTCGAGCACCATCGGCACACGCTGGGCCCTGGTGCGGGCGCTTGCCTCGAGCACCATCGGCACACGCTGGGCGCTGGTGCGGGCGCTTGCCTCGACCACCATGGACACACGCTGGGCCCTGGTGCGGCAGGTTGCCTCGATCACCATCGGCACACGCTGGGCGCTGGTGCGACAGGTTGCCTCGAGCACCATCGGCACACGCTGGGCCCTGGTGCGGGTGGTTGCCTCGACCACCATCGGCACACGCTGGGCCCTGGTGGGTTTAGGCACATCTTCAAATTTCTGTCGTGCCAATGCCATTTTTATGGCTTGTAAATTCATACAATGGTCCCCTAAGCCTTCACGTGAAGTTTCGTTGGAAGATGACTCGTTTTCTATTTTTCACGATTTTCGAAACTTTTTGCGGTTCGGGATTTTTTAAAATTTTTTTATAAGGATTTTTGGCACCAAATTTTGTAGGCATGATCCTTCTATTTTTGTTGGCATGCACAAAAAAATTCAGCTAAAAACTCGAAGTAGAGAAGATTTTGTGACCGTTTGAAAAAAGTGTCCCCATTTCAGACACTTTAACGGCTACTGGTAGCAAACCTGTAAAATCTCAAATGCTCTTTAAGGGGGTGTGAATTCTCAGAGGTTTGATGAGGGATAGGGGGCCAACACAAGGCCAAGTACCAGCACCCATCGCACATCATTTGCGCACACCCCCCCGGCCCCCCTCCCAATCGCCGGAACCCCAATGCCGCCGGTCAGGTTCTCCGGCGGTACTCCGGCGATGCTCCGGCGATGCTCCGGCGATGCTGTCCCGAGTGAAAAAAATGCGGCACCAGCACATGCTGGAGCCAAGCATGGGCACCGTGGCTCAAAATCGAACTTCGGCCAAGGCCTCGACCATCAATGGCACATGATGACGCATGGTGATGGCACATGCATCGACCATCATCGGCATAGGCTGCCCTTCGGTACGGGCACTTGCCTCGACCGCCATCGGCACAAGCTGGGCCCTGGTGTGGGTTGTTGCCTCGATCACAATCGGCACATGCTGAGCCTTGGTGCGGGCGGTTGCCTCGAGCACCATCGGCAGACCCTGGGCCCTGGTGCGGCCGGTTGCCCCGATAACCATCGACACACGCTGGGCCCTGGGGCGGGCGCTTGCCCCCAGCACCATCGGCACACGCTGGGCCCTGGTGCGGGCGCTTGCCCCGAACACCATCGGCACAAGCCGGCCCTTGGTGCGGGCTCCTGGCTCGACCACCATCGGCACACGCTGGGCCCTGGTGCGGGCGGTTGCCTCGAACACCATCGGCACACGCCGGCCCTTGGTGCGGCCGGTTGCCTCGACCACCATCGGCACACGCTCGGCCTTGGTGAGGGCGCTTGCCTCGACCACCATCGGCACACGCTGGGCCCTGGTGCGGGCGCTTGCCTCGACCACCATCGGCACACGCTCGGCCTTGGTGCGGGCGCTTGCCTCGACCACCATCGGCACACGCTGGGCCCTGGTGCGGGCGGTTGCCTCGACCACCATCGGCACACGCTCGGCCTTGGTGAGGGCGCTTGCCTCGACCACCATCGGCACACGCTGGGCCCTGGTGCGGGCGCTTGCCTCGACCA
>NW_028323044.1:1951573-1954073 GCF_047325235.1 Durio zibethinus | reverse complement strand
GCACACGCTCCGCCCTGGTGCGGTCGGTTGCCTCGAGCACCATCGGCACACGCTGGGCCCTGGTGCGGCAGGTTGCCTCGACCACCATCGGCACACGCTGGGCCCACGCTGGGCCCTGGTGCGGCAGGTTGCCTCGACCACCATCGGCACACGCTGGGCCCTGGTGCGGCAGGTTGCCTCGACCACCATCGGCACACGCTGGGCCCTGGTGCGGCAGGTTGCCTCGAGCACCATCGGCACACGCTGGGCCCTGGTGCGGCAGGTTGCCTCGAGCACCATCGGCACACGCTGGGCCCTGGTGCGGCAGCTTGCCTCGAGCACCATCGGCACACGCTCGGCCCTGGTGCGGTCGGTTGCCTCGATCACCATCGGCACACGCTGGGCCCTGGTGCGGCAGGTTGCCTCGCCCACCATCGGCACACGCTGGGCCCTGGTGCGGGCGCTTGCCTCGACCACCATCGGCACACGCTCCGCCCTGGTGCGGTCGGTTGCCTCGAGCACCATCGGCACACGCTGGGCCCTGGTGCGGGCGCTTGCCTCGACCACCATCGGCACACGCTCGGCCCTGGTGCGGGCGCTTGCCTCGAGCACCATCGGCACACGCTGGGCCCTGGTGCGGGCGGTTGCCTCGACCACCATCGGCACACGCTGGGCCCTGGTGCGGCCGCTTGCCTCGAGCACCATCGGCACACGGTCGGCCCTGGTGCGGTCGGTTGCCACGAGCACCATCGGCACACGCTGGGCCCTGGTGCGGGCGCCTGCCTCGACCACCATCGGCACACGCTCCGCCCTGGTGCGGTCGGTTGCCTCGAGCACCATCGGCACACGCTGGGCCCTGGTGCGGCAGGTTGCCTCGAGCACCATCGGCACACGCTGGGCCCTGGTGCGGCAGGTTGCCTCGAGCACCATCGGCACACGCTGGGCCCTGGTGCGGCAGGTTGCCTCGAGCACCATCGGCACACGCTGGGCGCTGGTGCGGGCGCTTGCCTCGACCACCATGGACACACGCTGGGCCCTGGTGCGGCAGGTTGCCTCGATCACCATCGGCACACGCTGGGCCCTGGTGCGACAGGTTGCCTCGAGCACCATCGGCACACTATCGGCCCTGGTGCGGGCGGTTGCCTCGACCACCATCGGCACACGCTGGGCCCTGGTGCGGGCGCTTGCCTCGAGCACCATCGGCACACGCTGGGCCCTGGTGCGGGCGCTTGCCTCGAGCACCATCGGCACACGCTGGGCGCTGGTGCGGGCGCTTGCCTCGACCACCATGGACACACGCTGGGCCCTGGTGCGGCAGGTTGCCTCGATCACCATCGGCACACGCTGGGCCCTGGTGCGACAGGTTGCCTCGAGCACCATCGGCACACGCTGGGCCCTGGTGCGGGCGGTTGCCTCGACCACCATCGGCACACGCTGGGCCCTGGTGGGTTTAGGCACATCTTCAAATTTCTGTCGTGCCAATGCCATTTTTATGGCTTGTAAATTCATACAATGGTCCCCTAAGCCTTCACGTGAAGTTTCGTTGGAAGATGACTCGTTTTCTATTTTTCACGATTTTCGAAACTTTTTGCGGTTCGGGATTTTTTAAAATTTTTTTATAAGGATTTTTGGCACCAAATTTTGTAGGCATGATCCTTCTATTTTTGTTGGCATGCACAAAAAAATTCAGCTAAAAACTCGAAGTAGAGAAGATTTTGTGACCGTTTGAAAAAAGTGTCCCCATTTCAGACACTTTAACGGCTACTGGTAGCAAACCTGTAAAATCTCAAATGCTCTTTAAGGGGGTGTGAATTCTCAGAGGTTTGATGAGGGATAGGGGGCCAACACAAGGCCAAGTACCAGCACCCATCGCACATCATTTGCGCACACCCCCCCGGCCCCCCTCCCAATCGCCGGAACCCCAATGCCGCCGGTCAGGTTCTCCGGCGGTACTCCGGCGATGCTCCGGCGATGCTCCGGCGATGCTGTCCCGAGTGAAAAAAATGCGGCACCAGCACATGCTGGAGCCAAGCATGGGCACCGTGGCTCAAAATCGAACTTCGGCCAAGGCCTCGACCATCAATGGCACATGATGACGCATGGTGATGGCACATGCATCGACCATCATCGGCATAGGCTGCCCTTCGGTACGGGCACTTGCCTCGACCGCCATCGGCACAAGCTGGGCCCTGGTGTGGGTTGTTGCCTCGATCACAATCGGCACATGCTGAGCCTTGGTGCGGGCGGTTGCCTCGAGCACCATCGGCAGACCCTGGGCCCTGGTGCGGCCGGTTGCCCCGATAACCATCGACACACGCTGGGCCCTGGGGCGGGCGCTTGCCCCCAGCACCATCGGCACACGCTGGGCCCTGGTGCGGGCGCTTGCCCCGAACACCATCGGCACAAGCCGGCCCTTGGTGCGGGCTCCTGGCTCGACCACCATCGGCACACGCTGGGCCCTGGTGCGGGCGGTTGCCTCGAACACCATCGGCACACGCCGGCCCTTGGTGCGGCCGGTTGC
>NW_028323044.1:1939073-1941573 GCF_047325235.1 Durio zibethinus | reverse complement strand
CACCATCGGCACACGCTGGGCCCTGGTGCGGCAGGTTGCCTCGACCACCATCGGCACACGCTGGGCCCTGGTGCGGTCGGTTGCCTCGATCACCATCGGCACACGCTGGGCCTTGGTGCGGGCGGTTGCCTCGAGCACCATCGGCACACACTGGGCCCTGGTGCGGCAGCTTGCCTCGAGCACCATCGGCACACGCTCGGCCCTGGTGCGGTCGGTTGCCTCGAGCACCATCGGCACACGCTGGGCCCTGGTGCGGCAGGTTGCCTCGACCACCATCGGCACACGCTGGGCCCTGGTGCGGGCGCTTGCCTCGACCACCATCGGCACACGCTCCGCCCTGGTGCGGTCGGTTGCCTCGAGCACCATCGGCACACGCTGGGCCCTGGTGCGGCAGGTTGCCTCGACCACCATCGGCACACGCTGGGCCCACGCTGGGCCCTGGTGCGGCAGGTTGCCTCGACCACCATCGGCACACGCTGGGCCCTGGTGCGGCAGGTTGCCTCGACCACCATCGGCACACGCTGGGCCCTGGTGCGGCAGGTTGCCTCGAGCACCATCGGCACACGCTGGGCCCTGGTGCGGCAGGTTGCCTCGAGCACCATCGGCACACGCTGGGCCCTGGTGCGGCAGCTTGCCTCGAGCACCATCGGCACACGCTCGGCCCTGGTGCGGTCGGTTGCCTCGATCACCATCGGCACACGCTGGGCCCTGGTGCGGCAGGTTGCCTCGCCCACCATCGGCACACGCTGGGCCCTGGTGCGGGCGCTTGCCTCGACCACCATCGGCACACGCTCCGCCCTGGTGCGGTCGGTTGCCTCGAGCACCATCGGCACACGCTGGGCCCTGGTGCGGGCGCTTGCCTCGACCACCATCGGCACACGCTCGGCCCTGGTGCGGGCGCTTGCCTCGAGCACCATCGGCACACGCTGGGCCCTGGTGCGGGCGGTTGCCTCGACCACCATCGGCACACGCTGGGCCCTGGTGCGGCCGCTTGCCTCGAGCACCATCGGCACACGGTCGGCCCTGGTGCGGTCGGTTGCCACGAGCACCATCGGCACACGCTGGGCCCTGGTGCGGGCGCCTGCCTCGACCACCATCGGCACACGCTCCGCCCTGGTGCGGTCGGTTGCCTCGAGCACCATCGGCACACGCTGGGCCCTGGTGCGGCAGGTTGCCTCGAGCACCATCGGCACACGCTGGGCCCTGGTGCGGCAGGTTGCCTCGAGCACCATCGGCACACGCTGGGCCCTGGTGCGGCAGGTTGCCTCGAGCACCATCGGCACACGCTGGGCGCTGGTGCGGGCGCTTGCCTCGACCACCATGGACACACGCTGGGCCCTGGTGCGGCAGGTTGCCTCGATCACCATCGGCACACGCTGGGCCCTGGTGCGACAGGTTGCCTCGAGCACCATCGGCACACTATCGGCCCTGGTGCGGGCGGTTGCCTCGACCACCATCGGCACACGCTGGGCCCTGGTGCGGGCGCTTGCCTCGAGCACCATCGGCACACGCTGGGCCCTGGTGCGGGCGCTTGCCTCGAGCACCATCGGCACACGCTGGGCGCTGGTGCGGGCGCTTGCCTCGACCACCATGGACACACGCTGGGCCCTGGTGCGGCAGGTTGCCTCGATCACCATCGGCACACGCTGGGCCCTGGTGCGACAGGTTGCCTCGAGCACCATCGGCACACGCTGGGCCCTGGTGCGGGCGGTTGCCTCGACCACCATCGGCACACGCTGGGCCCTGGTGGGTTTAGGCACATCTTCAAATTTCTGTCGTGCCAATGCCATTTTTATGGCTTGTAAATTCATACAATGGTCCCCTAAGCCTTCACGTGAAGTTTCGTTGGAAGATGACTCGTTTTCTATTTTTCACGATTTTCGAAACTTTTTGCGGTTCGGGATTTTTTAAAATTTTTTTATAAGGATTTTTGGCACCAAATTTTGTAGGCATGATCCTTCTATTTTTGTTGGCATGCACAAAAAAATTCAGCTAAAAACTCGAAGTAGAGAAGATTTTGTGACCGTTTGAAAAAAGTGTCCCCATTTCAGACACTTTAACGGCTACTGGTAGCAAACCTGTAAAATCTCAAATGCTCTTTAAGGGGGTGTGAATTCTCAGAGGTTTGATGAGGGATAGGGGGCCAACACAAGGCCAAGTACCAGCACCCATCGCACATCATTTGCGCACACCCCCCCGGCCCCCCTCCCAATCGCCGGAACCCCAATGCCGCCGGTCAGGTTCTCCGGCGGTACTCCGGCGATGCTCCGGCGATGCTCCGGCGATGCTGTCCCGAGTGAAAAAAATGCGGCACCAGCACATGCTGGAGCCAAGCATGGGCACCGTGGCTCAAAATCGAACTTCGGCCAAGGCCTCGACCATCAATGGCACATGATGACGCATGGTGATGGCACATGCATCGACCATCATCGGCATAGGCTGCCCTTCGGTACGGGCACTTGCCTCGACCGCCATCGGCACAAGCTGGGCCCTGGTGTGG
>NW_028323044.1:1926573-1929073 GCF_047325235.1 Durio zibethinus | reverse complement strand
TGCCCCGATAACCATCGGCACACGCTGGGCCCTGGAGCGGCCGGTTGCCTCGATCACCATCGGCAAAAGCTGGGCCCTGTGCGACAGGTTGCCTCGACCACCATCGGCACACGCTGGGCCCTGGTGCGGCAGGTTGCCTCGAGCACCATCGGCACACGCTGGGCCCTGGTGCGGTCGGTTGCCTCGAGCACCATCGGCACATGCTGGGCCCTGGTGCGGGCACTTGCCTCGACCACCATCGGCACACGCTGGGCCCTGGTGCGGCAGGTTGCCTCGACCACCATCGGCACACGCTGGGCCCTGGTGCGGCAGGTTGCCTCGACCACCATCGGCACACGCTGGGCCCTGGTGCGGCAGGTTGCCTCGACCACCATCGGCACACGCTGGGCCCTGGTGCGGTCGGTTGCCTCGATCACCATCGGCACACGCTGGGCCTTGGTGCGGGCGGTTGCCTCGACCACCATCGGCACACACTGGGCCCTGGTGCGGCAGAGCACCATCGGCACACGCTCGGCCCTGGTGCGGTCGGTTGCCTCGAGCACCATCGGCACACGCTGGGCCCTGGTGCGGCAGGTTGCCTCGACCACCATCGGCACACGCTGGGCCCTGGTGCGGGCGCTTGCCTCGACCACCATCGGCACACGCTCCGCCCTGGTGCGGTCGGTTGCCTCGAGCACCATCGGCACACGCTGGGCCCTGGTGCGGCAGGTTGCCTCGACCACCATCGGCACACGCTGGGCCCACGCTGGGCCCTGGTGCGGCAGGTTGCCTCGACCACCATCGGCACACGCTGGGCCCTGGTGCGGCAGGTTGCCTCGACCACCATCGGCACACGCTGGGCCCTGGTGCGGCAGGTTGCCTCGAGCACCATCGGCACACGCTGGGCCCTGGTGCGGCAGGTTGCCTCGAGCACCATCGGCACACGCTGGGCCCTGGTGCGGCAGCTTGCCTCGAGCACCATCGGCACACGCTCGGCCCTGGTGCGGTCGGTTGCCTCGATCACCATCGGCACACGCTGGGCCCTGGTGCGGCAGGTTGCCTCGCCCACCATCGGCACACGCTGGGCCCTGGTGCGGGCGCTTGCCTCGACCACCATCGGCACACGCTCCGCCCTGGTGCGGTCGGTTGCCTCGAGCACCATCGGCACACGCTGGGCCCTGGTGCGGGCGCTTGCCTCGACCACCATCGGCACACGCTCGGCCCTGGTGCGGGCGCTTGCCTCGAGCACCATCGGCACACGCTGGGCCCTGGTGCGGGCGGTTGCCTCGACCACCATCGGCACACGCTGGGCCCTGGTGCGGCCGCTTGCCTCGAGCACCATCGGCACACGGTCGGCCCTGGTGCGGTCGGTTGCCACGAGCACCATCGGCACACGCTGGGCCCTGGTGCGGGCGCCTGCCTCGACCACCATCGGCACACGCTCCGCCCTGGTGCGGTCGGTTGCCTCGAGCACCATCGGCACACGCTGGGCCCTGGTGCGGCAGGTTGCCTCGAGCACCATCGGCACACGCTGGGCCCTGGTGCGGCAGGTTGCCTCGAGCACCATCGGCACACGCTGGGCCCTGGTGCGGCAGGTTGCCTCGAGCACCATCGGCACACGCTGGGCGCTGGTGCGGGCGCTTGCCTCGACCACCATGGACACACGCTGGGCCCTGGTGCGGCAGGTTGCCTCGATCACCATCGGCACACGCTGGGCCCTGGTGCGACAGGTTGCCTCGAGCACCATCGGCACACTATCGGCCCTGGTGCGGGCGGTTGCCTCGACCACCATCGGCACACGCTGGGCCCTGGTGCGGGCGCTTGCCTCGAGCACCATCGGCACACGCTGGGCCCTGGTGCGGGCGCTTGCCTCGAGCACCATCGGCACACGCTGGGCGCTGGTGCGGGCGCTTGCCTCGACCACCATGGACACACGCTGGGCCCTGGTGCGGCAGGTTGCCTCGATCACCATCGGCACACGCTGGGCCCTGGTGCGACAGGTTGCCTCGAGCACCATCGGCACACGCTGGGCCCTGGTGCGGGCGGTTGCCTCGACCACCATCGGCACACGCTGGGCCCTGGTGGGTTTAGGCACATCTTCAAATTTCTGTCGTGCCAATGCCATTTTTATGGCTTGTAAATTCATACAATGGTCCCCTAAGCCTTCACGTGAAGTTTCGTTGGAAGATGACTCGTTTTCTATTTTTCACGATTTTCGAAACTTTTTGCGGTTCGGGATTTTTTAAAATTTTTTTATAAGGATTTTTGGCACCAAATTTTGTAGGCATGATCCTTCTATTTTTGTTGGCATGCACAAAAAAATTCAGCTAAAAACTCGAAGTAGAGAAGATTTTGTGACCGTTTGAAAAAAGTGTCCCCATTTCAGACACTTTAACGGCTACTGGTAGCAAACCTGTAAAATCTCAAATGCTCTTTAAGGGGGTGTGAATTCTCAGAGGTTTGATGAGGGATAGGGGGCCAACACAAGGCCAAGTACCAGCACCCATCGCACATCATTTGC
>NW_028323044.1:1914073-1916573 GCF_047325235.1 Durio zibethinus | reverse complement strand
GCGATGCTGTCCCGAGTGAAAAAAATGCGGCACCAGCACATGCTGGAGCCAAGCATGGGCACCGTGGCTCAAAATCGAACTTCGGCCAAGGCCTCGACCATCAATGGCACATGATGACGCATGGTGATGGCACATGCATCGACCATCATCGGCATAGGCTGCCCTTCGGTACGGGCACTTGCCTCGACCGCCATCGGCACAAGCTGGGCCCTGGTGTGGGTTGTTGCCTCGATCACCAGCGGCACATGCTGAGCCTTGGTGCGGGCGGTTGCCTCGAGCACCATCGGCAGACCCTGGGCCCTGGTGCGGCCGGTTGCCCCGATAACCATCGGCACACGCTGGGCCCTGGAGCGGCCGGTTGCCTCGATCACCATCGGCAAAAGCTGGGCCCTGTGCGACAGGTTGCCTCGACCACCATCGGCACACGCTGGGCCCTGGTGCGGCAGGTTGCCTCGAGCACCATCGGCACACGCTGGGCCCTGGTGCGGTCGGTTGCCTCGAGCACCATCGGCACATGCTGGGCCCTGGTGCGGGCACTTGCCTCGACCACCATCGGCACACGCTGGGCCCTGGTGCGGCAGGTTGCCTCGACCACCATCGGCACACGCTGGGCCCTGGTGCGGCAGGTTGCCTCGACCACCATCGGCACACGCTGGGCCCTGGTGCGGCAGGTTGCCTCGACCACCATCGGCACACGCTGGGCCCTGGTGCGGTCGGTTGCCTCGATCACCATCGGCACACGCTGGGCCTTGGTGCGGGCGGTTGCCTCGAGCACCATCGGCACACACTGGGCCCTGGTGCGGCAGCTTGCCTCGAGCACCATCGGCACACGCTCGGCCCTGGTGCGGTCGGTTGCCTCGAGCACCATCGGCACACGCTGGGCCCTGGTGCGGCAGGTTGCCTCGACCACCATCGGCACACGCTGGGCCCTGGTGCGGGCGCTTGCCTCGACCACCATCGGCACACGCTCCGCCCTGGTGCGGTCGGTTGCCTCGAGCACCATCGGCACACGCTGGGCCCTGGTGCGGCAGGTTGCCTCGACCACCATCGGCACACGCTGGGCCCACGCTGGGCCCTGGTGCGGCAGGTTGCCTCGACCACCATCGGCACACGCTGGGCCCTGGTGCGGCAGGTTGCCTCGACCACCATCGGCACACGCTGGGCCCTGGTGCGGCAGGTTGCCTCGAGCACCATCGGCACACGCTGGGCCCTGGTGCGGCAGGTTGCCTCGAGCACCATCGGCACACGCTGGGCCCTGGTGCGGCAGCTTGCCTCGAGCACCATCGGCACACGCTCGGCCCTGGTGCGGTCGGTTGCCTCGATCACCATCGGCACACGCTGGGCCCTGGTGCGGCAGGTTGCCTCGCCCACCATCGGCACACGCTGGGCCCTGGTGCGGGCGCTTGCCTCGACCACCATCGGCACACGCTCCGCCCTGGTGCGGTCGGTTGCCTCGAGCACCATCGGCACACGCTGGGCCCTGGTGCGGGCGCTTGCCTCGACCACCATCGGCACACGCTCGGCCCTGGTGCGGGCGCTTGCCTCGAGCACCATCGGCACACGCTGGGCCCTGGTGCGGGCGGTTGCCTCGACCACCATCGGCACACGCTGGGCCCTGGTGCGGCCGCTTGCCTCGAGCACCATCGGCACACGGTCGGCCCTGGTGCGGTCGGTTGCCACGAGCACCATCGGCACACGCTGGGCCCTGGTGCGGGCGCCTGCCTCGACCACCATCGGCACACGCTCCGCCCTGGTGCGGTCGGTTGCCTCGAGCACCATCGGCACACGCTGGGCCCTGGTGCGGCAGGTTGCCTCGAGCACCATCGGCACACGCTGGGCCCTGGTGCGGCAGGTTGCCTCGAGCACCATCGGCACACGCTGGGCCCTGGTGCGGCAGGTTGCCTCGAGCACCATCGGCACACGCTGGGCGCTGGTGCGGGCGCTTGCCTCGACCACCATGGACACACGCTGGGCCCTGGTGCGGCAGGTTGCCTCGATCACCATCGGCACACGCTGGGCCCTGGTGCGACAGGTTGCCTCGAGCACCATCGGCACACTATCGGCCCTGGTGCGGGCGGTTGCCTCGACCACCATCGGCACACGCTGGGCCCTGGTGCGGGCGCTTGCCTCGAGCACCATCGGCACACGCTGGGCCCTGGTGCGGGCGCTTGCCTCGAGCACCATCGGCACACGCTGGGCGCTGGTGCGGGCGCTTGCCTCGACCACCATGGACACACGCTGGGCCCTGGTGCGGCAGGTTGCCTCGATCACCATCGGCACACGCTGGGCCCTGGTGCGACAGGTTGCCTCGAGCACCATCGGCACACGCTGGGCCCTGGTGCGGGCGGTTGCCTCGACCACCATCGGCACACGCTGGGCCCTGGTGGGTTTAGGCACATCTTCAAATTTCTGTCGTGCCAATGCCATTTTTATGGCTTGTAAATTCATACAATGGTCCCCTAAGCCTTCACGTGAAGTTTCGTTGGAAGATGACTCGTTT
>NW_028323044.1:1899073-1904073 GCF_047325235.1 Durio zibethinus | reverse complement strand
GACGTGATCCTTCTATTTTTGTTGGCATGCACAAAAAAATTCAGCTAAAAACTCGAAGCGGAGAAGATTTCGCGACCGTTTGAAAAAAGTGTCCCCGTTTCAGACACTTCAACGGCTACTGGCAGCAAACCTGTAAAATCTCAAACGCTCTTTAAGGGGGTGTGAGTTCTCAGAGGTTTGATGAGGGATAGGGGGCCAACACAAGGGCCAAGCACCAGCACCCATCGCACGTCATGTGCGCACACCCCCCCGGCCCCCCTCCCAATCGCCGGAACCCCAATGCCGCCGGTCAGGTTCTCCGGCGGTACTCCGGCGATGCTCCGGCGATGCTGTCCCGAGTGAAAAAAATGCGGCACCAGCACATGCTGGAGCCAAGCATGGGCACCGTGGCTCAAAATCGAACTTCGGCCAAGGCCTCGACCATCAATGGCACATGATGACGCATGGTGATGGCACATGCATCGACCATCATCGGCATAGGCTGCCCTTCGGTACGGGCACTTGCCTCGACCGCCATCGGCACAAGCTGGGCCCTGGTGTGGGTTGTTGCCTCGATCACCAGCGGCACATGCTGAGCCTTGGTGCGGGCGGTTGCCTCGAGCACCATCGGCAGACCCTGGGCCCTGGTGCGGCCGGTTGCCCCGATAACCATCGGCACACGCTGGGCCCTGGAGCGGCCGGTTGCCTCGATCACCATCGGCAAAAGCTGGGCCCTGTGCGACAGGTTGCCTCGACCACCATCGGCACACGCTGGGCCCTGGTGCGGCAGGTTGCCTCGAGCACCATCGGCACACGCTGGGCCCTGGTGCGGTCGGTTGCCTCGAGCACCATCGGCACATGCTGGGCCCTGGTGCGGGCACTTGCCTCGACCACCATCGGCACACGCTGGGCCCTGGTGCGGCAGGTTGCCTCGACCACCATCGGCACACGCTGGGCCCTGGTGCGGCAGGTTGCCTCGACCACCATCGGCACACGCTGGGCCCTGGTGCGGCAGGTTGCCTCGACCACCATCGGCACACGCTGGGCCCTGGTGCGGTCGGTTGCCTCGATCACCATCGGCACACGCTGGGCCTTGGTGCGGGCGGTTGCCTCGACCACCATCGGCACACACTGGGCCCTGGTGCGGCAGAGCACCATCGGCACACGCTCGGCCCTGGTGCGGTCGGTTGCCTCGAGCACCATCGGCACACGCTGGGCCCTGGTGCGGCAGGTTGCCTCGACCACCATCGGCACACGCTGGGCCCTGGTGCGGGCGCTTGCCTCGACCACCATCGGCACACGCTCCGCCCTGGTGCGGTCGGTTGCCTCGAGCACCATCGGCACACGCTGGGCCCTGGTGCGGCAGGTTGCCTCGACCACCATCGGCACACGCTGGGCCCACGCTGGGCCCTGGTGCGGCAGGTTGCCTCGACCACCATCGGCACACGCTGGGCCCTGGTGCGGCAGGTTGCCTCGACCACCATCGGCACACGCTGGGCCCTGGTGCGGCAGGTTGCCTCGAGCACCATCGGCACACGCTGGGCCCTGGTGCGGCAGGTTGCCTCGAGCACCATCGGCACACGCTGGGCCCTGGTGCGGCAGCTTGCCTCGAGCACCATCGGCACACGCTCGGCCCTGGTGCGGTCGGTTGCCTCGATCACCATCGGCACACGCTGGGCCCTGGTGCGGCAGGTTGCCTCGCCCACCATCGGCACACGCTGGGCCCTGGTGCGGGCGCTTGCCTCGACCACCATCGGCACACGCTCCGCCCTGGTGCGGTCGGTTGCCTCGAGCACCATCGGCACACGCTGGGCCCTGGTGCGGGCGCTTGCCTCGACCACCATCGGCACACGCTCGGCCCTGGTGCGGGCGCTTGCCTCGAGCACCATCGGCACACGCTGGGCCCTGGTGCGGGCGGTTGCCTCGACCACCATCGGCACACGCTGGGCCCTGGTGCGGCCGCTTGCCTCGAGCACCATCGGCACACGGTCGGCCCTGGTGCGGTCGGTTGCCACGAGCACCATCGGCACACGCTGGGCCCTGGTGCGGGCGCCTGCCTCGACCACCATCGGCACACGCTCCGCCCTGGTGCGGTCGGTTGCCTCGAGCACCATCGGCACACGCTGGGCCCTGGTGCGGCAGGTTGCCTCGAGCACCATCGGCACACGCTGGGCCCTGGTGCGGCAGGTTGCCTCGAGCACCATCGGCACACGCTGGGCCCTGGTGCGGCAGGTTGCCTCGAGCACCATCGGCACACGCTGGGCGCTGGTGCGGGCGCTTGCCTCGACCACCATGGACACACGCTGGGCCCTGGTGCGGCAGGTTGCCTCGATCACCATCGGCACACGCTGGGCCCTGGTGCGACAGGTTGCCTCGAGCACCATCGGCACACTATCGGCCCTGGTGCGGGCGGTTGCCTCGACCACCATCGGCACACGCTGGGCCCTGGTGCGGGCGCTTGCCTCGAGCACCATCGGCACACGCTGGGCCCTGGTGCGGGCGCTTGCCTCGAGCACCATCGGCACACGCTGGGCGCTGGTGCGGGCGCTTGCCTCGACCACCATGGACACACGCTGGGCCCTGGTGCGGCAGGTTGCCTCGATCACCATCGGCACACGCTGGGCCCTGGTGCGACAGGTTGCCTCGAGCACCATCGGCACACGCTGGGCCCTGGTGCGGGCGGTTGCCTCGACCACCATCGGCACACGCTGGGCCCTGGTGGGTTTAGGCACATCTTCAAATTTCTGTCGTGCCAATGCCATTTTTATGGCTTGTAAATTCATACAATGGTCCCCTAAGCCTTCACGTGAAGTTTCGTTGGAAGATGACTCGTTTTCTATTTTTCACGATTTTCGAAACTTTTTGCGGTTCGGGATTTTTTAAAATTTTTTTATAAGGATTTTTGGCACCAAATTTTGTAGGCATGATCCTTCTATTTTTGTTGGCATGCACAAAAAAATTCAGCTAAAAACTCGAAGTAGAGAAGATTTTGTGACCGTTTGAAAAAAGTGTCCCCATTTCAGACACTTTAACGGCTACTGGTAGCAAACCTGTAAAATCTCAAATGCTCTTTAAGGGGGTGTGAATTCTCAGAGGTTTGATGAGGGATAGGGGGCCAACACAAGGCCAAGTACCAGCACCCATCGCACATCATTTGCGCACACCCCCCCGGCCCCCCTCCCAATCGCCGGAACCCCAATGCCGCCGGTCAGGTTCTCCGGCGGTACTCCGGCGATGCTCCGGCGATGCTCCGGCGATGCTGTCCCGAGTGAAAAAAATGCGGCACCAGCACATGCTGGAGCCAAGCATGGGCACCGTGGCTCAAAATCGAACTTCGGCCAAGGCCTCGACCATCAATGGCACATGATGACGCATGGTGATGGCACATGCATCGACCATCATCGGCATAGGCTGCCCTTCGGTACGGGCACTTGCCTCGACCGCCATCGGCACAAGCTGGGCCCTGGTGTGGGTTGTTGCCTCGATCACAATCGGCACATGCTGAGCCTTGGTGCGGGCGGTTGCCTCGAGCACCATCGGCAGACCCTGGGCCCTGGTGCGGCCGGTTGCCCCGATAACCATCGACACACGCTGGGCCCTGGGGCGGGCGCTTGCCCCCAGCACCATCGGCACACGCTGGGCCCTGGTGCGGGCGCTTGCCCCGAACACCATCGGCACAAGCCGGCCCTTGGTGCGGGCTCCTGGCTCGACCACCATCGGCACACGCTGGGCCCTGGTGCGGGCGGTTGCCTCGAACACCATCGGCACACGCCGGCCCTTGGTGCGGCCGGTTGCCTCGACCACCATCGGCACACGCTCGGCCTTGGTGAGGGCGCTTGCCTCGACCACCATCGGCACACGCTGGGCCCTGGTGCGGGCGCTTGCCTCGACCACCATCGGCACACGCTCGGCCTTGGTGCGGGCGCTTGCCTCGACCACCATCGGCACACGCTGGGCCCTGGTGCGGGCGGTTGCCTCGACCACCATCGGCACACGCTCGGCCTTGGTGAGGGCGCTTGCCTCGACCACCATCGGCACACGCTGGGCCCTGGTGCGGGCGCTTGCCTCGACCACCATCGGCACACGCTCGGCCTTGGTGCGGGCGGTTGCCTCGACCACCATCGGCACACGCTGGGCCCTGGTGCGGGCGGTTGCCTCGACCACCATCGGCACACGCTGGGCCCTGGTGCTGGCGGTTGCCTCGACCACCATCGGCACACGCTGGGCCCTGGTGCGGGCGGTTGCCTCGAACACCATCGGCACAAGCCGGCCCTTGGTGCGGGCGGTTGCCTCGAGCACCATCGGCACACGCTGGGCCCTGGTGCGGGCGGTTGCCTCGACCACCATCGGCACACGCTGGGCCCTGGTGCGGACGGTTGCCTCGAGCACCATGGGCACACGCTGGCCCTTGGTGCGGGCTCTTGCCTCGACCACCATCAGCAGAAGATTGCCCCTACGTCGAACACCATCGATACATGCCGGGCCTTGGTGTGGGCACATGCCTCGAGCTGGTGCGGGCGGTTGCCTCGACCACCATCGGCTCACGTTGGCCCTTGTTGCGGGCACATGCCTCGACCACCATCGGCACCTGCGCACCCTCGGTGTGGGATTTGCTTGTTTGGAAAAAGTGTCCCCGTTTCAGACATTTTAACGTCTACTGGTAGCATATCTGTAAAATCTCTAATGCTCTTTAGGGGGTGGTGGTCCGGCACCCCCTCTCCCCCCCCACGGGGGGAGTAGGTGTGCGCGATGGGCCTCCCATTGCGTGCACCCCGGCCAACGTCCCTCGAACGAAATACAGGGCGTGCATGCCTTCCGGCGATTTTTGTCCGGCGACTGGTTGCTCCGGTGACCGGCAGGCGCCCATGGCCTCGATCGGTTGGCTTGCATGCAAAAAAAGGGAGCCGAGCTCCAGCGCGTGCACGCGGCGGATGCTGCCCTAGACCCCAGACCAAGTCCCTGAATCGGGCAACGGCTCCCTGGGGTGGTGCGAGCAGAAGCTGCGGTTGCGGGCTTGGCCC
>NW_028323044.1:1886573-1889073 GCF_047325235.1 Durio zibethinus | reverse complement strand
CACGCTGGGCGCTGGTGCGGGCGCTTGCCTCGACCACCATGGACACACGCTGGGCCCTGGTGCGGCAGGTTGCCTCGATCACCATCGGCACACGCTGGGCCCTGGTGCGACGGGTTGCCTCGAGCACCATCGGCACACTATCGGCCCTGGTGCGGGCGGTTGCCTCGACCACCATCGGCACACGCTGGGCCCTGGTGCGGGCGCTTGCCTCGAGCACCATCGGCACACGCTGGGCCCTGGTGCGGGCGCTTGCCTCGAGCACCATCGGCACACGCTGGGCGCTGGTGCGGGCGCTTGCCTCGACCACCATGGACACACGCTGGGCCCTGGTGCGGCAGGTTGCCTCGATCACCATCGGCACACGCTGGGCCCTGGTGCGACAGGTTGCCTCGAGCACCATCGGCACACGCTGGGCCCTGGTGCGGGCGGTTGCCTCGACCACCATCGGCACACGCTGGGCCCTGGTGGGTTTAGGCACATCTTCAAATTTCTGTCGTGCCAATGCCATTTTTATGGCTTGTAAATTCATACAATGGTCCCCTAAGCCTTCACGTGAAGTTTCGTTGGAAGATGACTCGTTTTCTATTTTTCACGATTTTCGAAACTTTTTGCGGTTCGGGATTTTTTAAAATTTTTTTATAAGGATTTTTGGCACCAAATTTTGTAGGCATGATCCTTCTATTTTTGTTGGCATGCACAAAAAAATTCAGCTAAAAACTCGAAGTAGAGAAGATTTTGTGACCGTTTGAAAAAAGTGTCCCCATTTCAGACACTTTAACGGCTACTGGTAGCAAACCTGTAAAATCTCAAATGCTCTTTAAGGGGGTGTGAATTCTCAGAGGTTTGATGAGGGATAGGGGGCCAACACAAGGCCAAGTACCAGCACCCATCGCACATCATTTGCGCACACCCCCCCGGCCCCCCTCCCAATCGCCGGAACCCCAATGCCGCCGGTCAGGTTCTCCGGCGGTACTCCGGCGATGCTCCGGCGATGCTCCGGCGATGCTGTCCCGAGTGAAAAAAATGCGGCACCAGCACATGCTGGAGCCAAGCATGGGCACCGTGGCTCAAAATCGAACTTCGGCCAAGGCCTCGACCATCAATGGCACATGATGACGCATGGTGATGGCACATGCATCGACCATCATCGGCATAGGCTGCCCTTCGGTACGGGCACTTGCCTCGACCGCCATCGGCACAAGCTGGGCCCTGGTGTGGGTTGTTGCCTCGATCACAATCGGCACATGCTGAGCCTTGGTGCGGGCGGTTGCCTCGAGCACCATCGGCAGACCCTGGGCCCTGGTGCGGCCGGTTGCCCCGATAACCATCGACACACGCTGGGCCCTGGGGCGGGCGCTTGCCCCCAGCACCATCGGCACACGCTGGGCCCTGGTGCGGGCGCTTGCCCCGAACACCATCGGCACAAGCCGGCCCTTGGTGCGGGCTCCTGGCTCGACCACCATCGGCACACGCTGGGCCCTGGTGCGGGCGGTTGCCTCGAACACCATCGGCACACGCCGGCCCTTGGTGCGGCCGGTTGCCTCGACCACCATCGGCACACGCTCGGCCTTGGTGAGGGCGCTTGCCTCGACCACCATCGGCACACGCTGGGCCCTGGTGCGGGCGCTTGCCTCGACCACCATCGGCACACGCTCGGCCTTGGTGCGGGCGCTTGCCTCGACCACCATCGGCACACGCTGGGCCCTGGTGCGGGCGGTTGCCTCGACCACCATCGGCACACGCTCGGCCTTGGTGAGGGCGCTTGCCTCGACCACCATCGGCACACGCTGGGCCCTGGTGCGGGCGCTTGCCTCGACCACCATCGGCACACGCTCGGCCTTGGTGCGGGCGGTTGCCTCGACCACCATCGGCACACGCTGGGCCCTGGTGCGGGCGGTTGCCTCGACCACCATCGGCACACGCTGGGCCCTGGTGCTGGCGGTTGCCTCGACCACCATCGGCACACGCTGGGCCCTGGTGCGGGCGGTTGCCTCGAACACCATCGGCACAAGCCGGCCCTTGGTGCGGGCGGTTGCCTCGAGCACCATCGGCACACGCTGGGCCCTGGTGCGGGCGGTTGCCTCGACCACCATCGGCACACGCTGGGCCCTGGTGCGGACGGTTGCCTCGAGCACCATGGGCACACGCTGGCCCTTGGTGCGGGCTCTTGCCTCGACCACCATCAGCAGAAGATTGCCCCTACGTCGAACACCATCGATACATGCCGGGCCTTGGTGTGGGCACATGCCTCGAGCTGGTGCGGGCGGTTGCCTCGACCACCATCGGCTCACGTTGGCCCTTGTTGCGGGCACATGCCTCGACCACCATCGGCACCTGCGCACCCTCGGTGTGGGATTTGCTTGTTTGGAAAAAGTGTCCCCGTTTCAGACATTTTAACGTCTACTGGTAGCATATCTGTAAAATCTCTAATGCTCTTTAGGGGGTGGTGGTCCGGCACCCCCTCTCCCCCCCCACGGGGGGAGTAGGTGTGCGCGATGGG
>NW_028323044.1:1864073-1866573 GCF_047325235.1 Durio zibethinus | reverse complement strand
TGGGCCCTGGTGCGGCAGGTTGCCTCGAGCACCATCGGCACACGCTGGGCCCTGGTGCGGCAGGTTGCCTCGAGCACCATCGGCACACGCTGGGCCCTGGTGCGGCAGCTTGCCTCGAGCACCATCGGCACACGCTCGGCCCTGGTGCGGTCGGTTGCCTCGATCACCATCGGCACACGCTGGGCCCTGGTGCGGCAGGTTGCCTCGCCCACCATCGGCACACGCTGGGCCCTGGTGCGGGCGCTTGCCTCGACCACCATCGGCACACGCTCCGCCCTGGTGCGGTCGGTTGCCTCGAGCACCATCGGCACACGCTGGGCCCTGGTGCGGGCGCTTGCCTCGACCACCATCGGCACACGCTCGGCCCTGGTGCGGGCGCTTGCCTCGAGCACCATCGGCACACGCTGGGCCCTGGTGCGGGCGGTTGCCTCGACCACCATCGGCACACGCTGGGCCCTGGTGCGGCCGCTTGCCTCGAGCACCATCGGCACACGGTCGGCCCTGGTGCGGTCGGTTGCCACGAGCACCATCGGCACACGCTGGGCCCTGGTGCGGGCGCCTGCCTCGACCACCATCGGCACACGCTCCGCCCTGGTGCGGTCGGTTGCCTCGAGCACCATCGGCACACGCTGGGCCCTGGTGCGGCAGGTTGCCTCGAGCACCATCGGCACACGCTGGGCCCTGGTGCGGCAGGTTGCCTCGAGCACCATCGGCACACGCTGGGCCCTGGTGCGGCAGGTTGCCTCGAGCACCATCGGCACACGCTGGGCGCTGGTGCGGGCGCTTGCCTCGACCACCATGGACACACGCTGGGCCCTGGTGCGGCAGGTTGCCTCGATCACCATCGGCACACGCTGGGCCCTGGTGCGACAGGTTGCCTCGAGCACCATCGGCACACTATCGGCCCTGGTGCGGGCGGTTGCCTCGACCACCATCGGCACACGCTGGGCCCTGGTGCGGGCGCTTGCCTCGAGCACCATCGGCACACGCTGGGCCCTGGTGCGGGCGCTTGCCTCGAGCACCATCGGCACACGCTGGGCGCTGGTGCGGGCGCTTGCCTCGACCACCATGGACACACGCTGGGCCCTGGTGCGGCAGGTTGCCTCGATCACCATCGGCACACGCTGGGCCCTGGTGCGACAGGTTGCCTCGAGCACCATCGGCACACGCTGGGCCCTGGTGCGGGCGGTTGCCTCGACCACCATCGGCACACGCTGGGCCCTGGTGGGTTTAGGCACATCTTCAAATTTCTGTCGTGCCAATGCCATTTTTATGGCTTGTAAATTCATACAATGGTCCCCTAAGCCTTCACGTGAAGTTTCGTTGGAAGATGACTCGTTTTCTATTTTTCACGATTTTCGAAACTTTTTGCGGTTCGGGATTTTTTAAAATTTTTTTATAAGGATTTTTGGCACCAAATTTTGTAGGCATGATCCTTCTATTTTTGTTGGCATGCACAAAAAAATTCAGCTAAAAACTCGAAGTAGAGAAGATTTTGTGACCGTTTGAAAAAAGTGTCCCCATTTCAGACACTTTAACGGCTACTGGTAGCAAACCTGTAAAATCTCAAATGCTCTTTAAGGGGGTGTGAATTCTCAGAGGTTTGATGAGGGATAGGGGGCCAACACAAGGCCAAGTACCAGCACCCATCGCACATCATTTGCGCACACCCCCCCGGCCCCCCTCCCAATCGCCGGAACCCCAATGCCGCCGGTCAGGTTCTCCGGCGGTACTCCGGCGATGCTCCGGCGATGCTCCGGCGATGCTGTCCCGAGTGAAAAAAATGCGGCACCAGCACATGCTGGAGCCAAGCATGGGCACCGTGGCTCAAAATCGAACTTCGGCCAAGGCCTCGACCATCAATGGCACATGATGACGCATGGTGATGGCACATGCATCGACCATCATCGGCATAGGCTGCCCTTCGGTACGGGCACTTGCCTCGACCGCCATCGGCACAAGCTGGGCCCTGGTGTGGGTTGTTGCCTCGATCACAATCGGCACATGCTGAGCCTTGGTGCGGGCGGTTGCCTCGAGCACCATCGGCAGACCCTGGGCCCTGGTGCGGCCGGTTGCCCCGATAACCATCGACACACGCTGGGCCCTGGGGCGGGCGCTTGCCCCCAGCACCATCGGCACACGCTGGGCCCTGGTGCGGGCGCTTGCCCCGAACACCATCGGCACAAGCCGGCCCTTGGTGCGGGCTCCTGGCTCGACCACCATCGGCACACGCTGGGCCCTGGTGCGGGCGGTTGCCTCGAACACCATCGGCACACGCCGGCCCTTGGTGCGGCCGGTTGCCTCGACCACCATCGGCACACGCTCGGCCTTGGTGAGGGCGCTTGCCTCGACCACCATCGGCACACGCTGGGCCCTGGTGCGGGCGCTTGCCTCGACCACCATCGGCACACGCTCGGCCTTGGTGCGGGCGCTTGCCTCGACCACCATCGGCACACGCTGGGCCCTGGTGCGGGCGGTTGCCTCGACCACCATCGGCACA
>NW_028323044.1:1851573-1854073 GCF_047325235.1 Durio zibethinus | reverse complement strand
GCCCTGGTGCGGTCGGTTGCCTCGAGCACCATCGGCACACGCTGGGCCCTGGTGCGGCAGGTTGCCTCGACCACCATCGGCACACGCTGGGCCCTGGTGCGGGCGCTTGCCTCGACCACCATCGGCACACGCTCCGCCCTGGTGCGGTCGGTTGCCTCGAGCACCATCGGCACACGCTGGGCCCTGGTGCGGCAGGTTGCCTCGACCACCATCGGCACACGCTGGGCCCACGCTGGGCCCTGGTGCGGCAGGTTGCCTCGACCACCATCGGCACACGCTGGGCCCTGGTGCGGCAGGTTGCCTCGACCACCATCGGCACACGCTGGGCCCTGGTGCGGCAGGTTGCCTCGAGCACCATCGGCACACGCTGGGCCCTGGTGCGGCAGGTTGCCTCGAGCACCATCGGCACACGCTGGGCCCTGGTGCGGCAGCTTGCCTCGAGCACCATCGGCACACGCTCGGCCCTGGTGCGGTCGGTTGCCTCGATCACCATCGGCACACGCTGGGCCCTGGTGCGGCAGGTTGCCTCGCCCACCATCGGCACACGCTGGGCCCTGGTGCGGGCGCTTGCCTCGACCACCATCGGCACACGCTCCGCCCTGGTGCGGTCGGTTGCCTCGAGCACCATCGGCACACGCTGGGCCCTGGTGCGGGCGCTTGCCTCGACCACCATCGGCACACGCTCGGCCCTGGTGCGGGCGCTTGCCTCGAGCACCATCGGCACACGCTGGGCCCTGGTGCGGGCGGTTGCCTCGACCACCATCGGCACACGCTGGGCCCTGGTGCGGCCGCTTGCCTCGAGCACCATCGGCACACGGTCGGCCCTGGTGCGGTCGGTTGCCACGAGCACCATCGGCACACGCTGGGCCCTGGTGCGGGCGCCTGCCTCGACCACCATCGGCACACGCTCCGCCCTGGTGCGGTCGGTTGCCTCGAGCACCATCGGCACACGCTGGGCCCTGGTGCGGCAGGTTGCCTCGAGCACCATCGGCACACGCTGGGCCCTGGTGCGGCAGGTTGCCTCGAGCACCATCGGCACACGCTGGGCCCTGGTGCGGCAGGTTGCCTCGAGCACCATCGGCACACGCTGGGCGCTGGTGCGGGCGCTTGCCTCGACCACCATGGACACACGCTGGGCCCTGGTGCGGCAGGTTGCCTCGATCACCATCGGCACACGCTGGGCCCTGGTGCGACAGGTTGCCTCGAGCACCATCGGCACACTATCGGCCCTGGTGCGGGCGGTTGCCTCGACCACCATCGGCACACGCTGGGCCCTGGTGCGGGCGCTTGCCTCGAGCACCATCGGCACACGCTGGGCCCTGGTGCGGGCGCTTGCCTCGAGCACCATCGGCACACGCTGGGCGCTGGTGCGGGCGCTTGCCTCGACCACCATGGACACACGCTGGGCCCTGGTGCGGCAGGTTGCCTCGATCACCATCGGCACACGCTGGGCCCTGGTGCGACAGGTTGCCTCGAGCACCATCGGCACACGCTGGGCCCTGGTGCGGGCGGTTGCCTCGACCACCATCGGCACACGCTGGGCCCTGGTGGGTTTAGGCACATCTTCAAATTTCTGTCGTGCCAATGCCATTTTTATGGCTTGTAAATTCATACAATGGTCCCCTAAGCCTTCACGTGAAGTTTCGTTGGAAGATGACTCGTTTTCTATTTTTCACGATTTTCGAAACTTTTTGCGGTTCGGGATTTTTTAAAATTTTTTTATAAGGATTTTTGGCACCAAATTTTGTAGGCATGATCCTTCTATTTTTGTTGGCATGCACAAAAAAATTCAGCTAAAAACTCGAAGTAGAGAAGATTTTGTGACCGTTTGAAAAAAGTGTCCCCATTTCAGACACTTTAACGGCTACTGGTAGCAAACCTGTAAAATCTCAAATGCTCTTTAAGGGGGTGTGAATTCTCAGAGGTTTGATGAGGGATAGGGGGCCAACACAAGGCCAAGTACCAGCACCCATCGCACATCATTTGCGCACACCCCCCCGGCCCCCCTCCCAATCGCCGGAACCCCAATGCCGCCGGTCAGGTTCTCCGGCGGTACTCCGGCGATGCTCCGGCGATGCTCCGGCGATGCTGTCCCGAGTGAAAAAAATGCGGCACCAGCACATGCTGGAGCCAAGCATGGGCACCGTGGCTCAAAATCGAACTTCGGCCAAGGCCTCGACCATCAATGGCACATGATGACGCATGGTGATGGCACATGCATCGACCATCATCGGCATAGGCTGCCCTTCGGTACGGGCACTTGCCTCGACCGCCATCGGCACAAGCTGGGCCCTGGTGTGGGTTGTTGCCTCGATCACAATCGGCACATGCTGAGCCTTGGTGCGGGCGGTTGCCTCGAGCACCATCGGCAGACCCTGGGCCCTGGTGCGGCCGGTTGCCCCGATAACCATCGACACACGCTGGGCCCTGGGGCGGGCGCTTGCCCCCAGCACCATCGGCACACGCTGGGCCCTGGTGCGGGCGCTTGCCCCGAACACCA
>NW_028323044.1:1839073-1841573 GCF_047325235.1 Durio zibethinus | reverse complement strand
CATGCTGGGCCCTGGTGCGGGCACTTGCCTCGACCACCATCGGCACACGCTGGGCCCTGGTGCGGCAGGTTGCCTCGACCACCATCGGCACACGCTGGGCCCTGGTGCGGCAGGTTGCCTCGACCACCATCGGCACACGCTGGGCCCTGGTGCGGCAGGTTGCCTCGACCACCATCGGCACACGCTGGGCCCTGGTGCGGTCGGTTGCCTCGATCACCATCGGCACACGCTGGGCCTTGGTGCGGGCGGTTGCCTCGAGCACCATCGGCACACACTGGGCCCTGGTGCGGCAGCTTGCCTCGAGCACCATCGGCACACGCTCGGCCCTGGTGCGGTCGGTTGCCTCGAGCACCATCGGCACACGCTGGGCCCTGGTGCGGCAGGTTGCCTCGACCACCATCGGCACACGCTGGGCCCTGGTGCGGGCGCTTGCCTCGACCACCATCGGCACACGCTCCGCCCTGGTGCGGTCGGTTGCCTCGAGCACCATCGGCACACGCTGGGCCCTGGTGCGGCAGGTTGCCTCGACCACCATCGGCACACGCTGGGCCCACGCTGGGCCCTGGTGCGGCAGGTTGCCTCGACCACCATCGGCACACGCTGGGCCCTGGTGCGGCAGGTTGCCTCGACCACCATCGGCACACGCTGGGCCCTGGTGCGGCAGGTTGCCTCGAGCACCATCGGCACACGCTGGGCCCTGGTGCGGCAGGTTGCCTCGAGCACCATCGGCACACGCTGGGCCCTGGTGCGGCAGCTTGCCTCGAGCACCATCGGCACACGCTCGGCCCTGGTGCGGTCGGTTGCCTCGATCACCATCGGCACACGCTGGGCCCTGGTGCGGCAGGTTGCCTCGCCCACCATCGGCACACGCTGGGCCCTGGTGCGGGCGCTTGCCTCGACCACCATCGGCACACGCTCCGCCCTGGTGCGGTCGGTTGCCTCGAGCACCATCGGCACACGCTGGGCCCTGGTGCGGGCGCTTGCCTCGACCACCATCGGCACACGCTCGGCCCTGGTGCGGGCGCTTGCCTCGAGCACCATCGGCACACGCTGGGCCCTGGTGCGGGCGGTTGCCTCGACCACCATCGGCACACGCTGGGCCCTGGTGCGGCCGCTTGCCTCGAGCACCATCGGCACACGGTCGGCCCTGGTGCGGTCGGTTGCCACGAGCACCATCGGCACACGCTGGGCCCTGGTGCGGGCGCCTGCCTCGACCACCATCGGCACACGCTCCGCCCTGGTGCGGTCGGTTGCCTCGAGCACCATCGGCACACGCTGGGCCCTGGTGCGGCAGGTTGCCTCGAGCACCATCGGCACACGCTGGGCCCTGGTGCGGCAGGTTGCCTCGAGCACCATCGGCACACGCTGGGCCCTGGTGCGGCAGGTTGCCTCGAGCACCATCGGCACACGCTGGGCGCTGGTGCGGGCGCTTGCCTCGACCACCATGGACACACGCTGGGCCCTGGTGCGGCAGGTTGCCTCGATCACCATCGGCACACGCTGGGCCCTGGTGCGACAGGTTGCCTCGAGCACCATCGGCACACTATCGGCCCTGGTGCGGGCGGTTGCCTCGACCACCATCGGCACACGCTGGGCCCTGGTGCGGGCGCTTGCCTCGAGCACCATCGGCACACGCTGGGCCCTGGTGCGGGCGCTTGCCTCGAGCACCATCGGCACACGCTGGGCGCTGGTGCGGGCGCTTGCCTCGACCACCATGGACACACGCTGGGCCCTGGTGCGGCAGGTTGCCTCGATCACCATCGGCACACGCTGGGCCCTGGTGCGACAGGTTGCCTCGAGCACCATCGGCACACGCTGGGCCCTGGTGCGGGCGGTTGCCTCGACCACCATCGGCACACGCTGGGCCCTGGTGGGTTTAGGCACATCTTCAAATTTCTGTCGTGCCAATGCCATTTTTATGGCTTGTAAATTCATACAATGGTCCCCTAAGCCTTCACGTGAAGTTTCGTTGGAAGATGACTCGTTTTCTATTTTTCACGATTTTCGAAACTTTTTGCGGTTCGGGATTTTTTAAAATTTTTTTATAAGGATTTTTGGCACCAAATTTTGTAGGCATGATCCTTCTATTTTTGTTGGCATGCACAAAAAAATTCAGCTAAAAACTCGAAGTAGAGAAGATTTTGTGACCGTTTGAAAAAAGTGTCCCCATTTCAGACACTTTAACGGCTACTGGTAGCAAACCTGTAAAATCTCAAATGCTCTTTAAGGGGGTGTGAATTCTCAGAGGTTTGATGAGGGATAGGGGGCCAACACAAGGCCAAGTACCAGCACCCATCGCACATCATTTGCGCACACCCCCCCGGCCCCCCTCCCAATCGCCGGAACCCCAATGCCGCCGGTCAGGTTCTCCGGCGGTACTCCGGCGATGCTCCGGCGATGCTCCGGCGATGCTGTCCCGAGTGAAAAAAATGCGGCACCAGCACATGCTGGAGCCAAGCATGGGCACCGTGGCTCAAAATCGAACTTCGGCCAAGGCCTC
>NW_028323044.1:1826573-1829073 GCF_047325235.1 Durio zibethinus | reverse complement strand
CCATCGGCACAAGCTGGGCCCTGGTGTGGGTTGTTGCCTCGATCACCAGCGGCACATGCTGAGCCTTGGTGCGGGCGGTTGCCTCGAGCACCATCGGCAGACCCTGGGCCCTGGTGCGGCCGGTTGCCCCGATAACCATCGGCACACGCTGGGCCCTGGAGCGGCCGGTTGCCTCGATCACCATCGGCAAAAGCTGGGCCCTGTGCGACAGGTTGCCTCGACCACCATCGGCACACGCTGGGCCCTGGTGCGGCAGGTTGCCTCGAGCACCATCGGCACACGCTGGGCCCTGGTGCGGTCGGTTGCCTCGAGCACCATCGGCACATGCTGGGCCCTGGTGCGGGCACTTGCCTCGACCACCATCGGCACACGCTGGGCCCTGGTGCGGCAGGTTGCCTCGACCACCATCGGCACACGCTGGGCCCTGGTGCGGCAGGTTGCCTCGACCACCATCGGCACACGCTGGGCCCTGGTGCGGCAGGTTGCCTCGACCACCATCGGCACACGCTGGGCCCTGGTGCGGTCGGTTGCCTCGATCACCATCGGCACACGCTGGGCCTTGGTGCGGGCGGTTGCCTCGAGCACCATCGGCACACACTGGGCCCTGGTGCGGCAGCTTGCCTCGAGCACCATCGGCACACGCTCGGCCCTGGTGCGGTCGGTTGCCTCGAGCACCATCGGCACACGCTGGGCCCTGGTGCGGCAGGTTGCCTCGACCACCATCGGCACACGCTGGGCCCTGGTGCGGGCGCTTGCCTCGACCACCATCGGCACACGCTCCGCCCTGGTGCGGTCGGTTGCCTCGAGCACCATCGGCACACGCTGGGCCCTGGTGCGGCAGGTTGCCTCGACCACCATCGGCACACGCTGGGCCCACGCTGGGCCCTGGTGCGGCAGGTTGCCTCGACCACCATCGGCACACGCTGGGCCCTGGTGCGGCAGGTTGCCTCGACCACCATCGGCACACGCTGGGCCCTGGTGCGGCAGGTTGCCTCGAGCACCATCGGCACACGCTGGGCCCTGGTGCGGCAGGTTGCCTCGAGCACCATCGGCACACGCTGGGCCCTGGTGCGGCAGCTTGCCTCGAGCACCATCGGCACACGCTCGGCCCTGGTGCGGTCGGTTGCCTCGATCACCATCGGCACACGCTGGGCCCTGGTGCGGCAGGTTGCCTCGCCCACCATCGGCACACGCTGGGCCCTGGTGCGGGCGCTTGCCTCGACCACCATCGGCACACGCTCCGCCCTGGTGCGGTCGGTTGCCTCGAGCACCATCGGCACACGCTGGGCCCTGGTGCGGGCGCTTGCCTCGACCACCATCGGCACACGCTCGGCCCTGGTGCGGGCGCTTGCCTCGAGCACCATCGGCACACGCTGGGCCCTGGTGCGGGCGGTTGCCTCGACCACCATCGGCACACGCTGGGCCCTGGTGCGGCCGCTTGCCTCGAGCACCATCGGCACACGGTCGGCCCTGGTGCGGTCGGTTGCCACGAGCACCATCGGCACACGCTGGGCCCTGGTGCGGGCGCCTGCCTCGACCACCATCGGCACACGCTCCGCCCTGGTGCGGTCGGTTGCCTCGAGCACCATCGGCACACGCTGGGCCCTGGTGCGGCAGGTTGCCTCGAGCACCATCGGCACACGCTGGGCCCTGGTGCGGCAGGTTGCCTCGAGCACCATCGGCACACGCTGGGCCCTGGTGCGGCAGGTTGCCTCGAGCACCATCGGCACACGCTGGGCGCTGGTGCGGGCGCTTGCCTCGACCACCATGGACACACGCTGGGCCCTGGTGCGGCAGGTTGCCTCGATCACCATCGGCACACGCTGGGCCCTGGTGCGACAGGTTGCCTCGAGCACCATCGGCACACTATCGGCCCTGGTGCGGGCGGTTGCCTCGACCACCATCGGCACACGCTGGGCCCTGGTGCGGGCGCTTGCCTCGAGCACCATCGGCACACGCTGGGCCCTGGTGCGGGCGCTTGCCTCGAGCACCATCGGCACACGCTGGGCGCTGGTGCGGGCGCTTGCCTCGACCACCATGGACACACGCTGGGCCCTGGTGCGGCAGGTTGCCTCGATCACCATCGGCACACGCTGGGCCCTGGTGCGACAGGTTGCCTCGAGCACCATCGGCACACGCTGGGCCCTGGTGCGGGCGGTTGCCTCGACCACCATCGGCACACGCTGGGCCCTGGTGGGTTTAGGCACATCTTCAAATTTCTGTCGTGCCAATGCCATTTTTATGGCTTGTAAATTCATACAATGGTCCCCTAAGCCTTCACGTGAAGTTTCGTTGGAAGATGACTCGTTTTCTATTTTTCACGATTTTCGAAACTTTTTGCGGTTCGGGATTTTTTAAAATTTTTTTATAAGGATTTTTGGCACCAAATTTTGTAGGCATGATCCTTCTATTTTTGTTGGCATGCACAAAAAAATTCAGCTAAAAACTCGAAGTAGAGAAGATTTTGTGACCGTTTGAAAAAAGTGTCCCCATTTCAGAC
>NW_028323044.1:1814073-1816573 GCF_047325235.1 Durio zibethinus | reverse complement strand
GGGGGCCAACACAAGGGCCAAGCACCAGCACCCATCGCACGTCATGTGCGCACACCCCCCCGGCCCCCCTCCCAATCGCCGGAACCCCAATGCCGCCGGTCAGGTTCTCCGGCGGTACTCCGGCGATGCTCCGACGATGCTGTCCCGAGTGAAAAAAATGCGGCACCAGCACATGCTGGAGCCAAGCATGGGCACCGTGGCTCAAAATCGAACTTCGGCCAAGGCCTCGACCATCAATGGCACATGATGACGCATGGTGATGGCACATGCATCGACCATCATCGGCATAGGCTGCCCTTCGGTACGGGCACTTGCCTCGACCGCCATCGGCACAAGCTGGGCCCTGGTGTGGGTTGTTGCCTCGATCACCAGCGGCACATGCTGAGCCTTGGTGCGGGCGGTTGCCTCGAGCACCATCGGCAGACCCTGGGCCCTGGTGCGGCCGGTTGCCCCGATAACCATCGGCACACGCTGGGCCCTGGAGCGGCCGGTTGCCTCGATCACCATCGGCAAAAGCTGGGCCCTGTGCGACAGGTTGCCTCGACCACCATCGGCACACGCTGGGCCCTGGTGCGGCAGGTTGCCTCGAGCACCATCGGCACACGCTGGGCCCTGGTGCGGTCGGTTGCCTCGAGCACCATCGGCACATGCTGGGCCCTGGTGCGGGCACTTGCCTCGACCACCATCGGCACACGCTGGGCCCTGGTGCGGCAGGTTGCCTCGACCACCATCGGCACACGCTGGGCCCTGGTGCGGCAGGTTGCCTCGACCACCATCGGCACACGCTGGGCCGTGGTGCGGCAGGTTGCCTCGACCACCATCGGCACACGCTGGGCCCTGGTGCGGTCGGTTGCCTCGATCACCATCGGCACACGCTGGGCCTTGGTGCGGGCGGTTGCCTCGAGCACCATCGGCACACACTGGGCCCTGGTGCGGCAGCTTGCCTCGAGCACCATCGGCACACGCTCGGCCCTGGTGCGGTCGGTTGCCTCGAGCACCATCGGCACACGCTGGGCCCTGGTGCGGCAGGTTGCCTCGACCACCATCGGCACACGCTGGGCCCTGGTGCGGGCGCTTGCCTCGACCACCATCGGCACACGCTCCGCCCTGGTGCGGTCGGTTGCCTCGAGCACCATCGGCACACGCTGGGCCCTGGTGCGGCAGGTTGCCTCGACCACCATCGGCACACGCTGGGCCCACGCTGGGCCCTGGTGCGGCAGGTTGCCTCGACCACCATCGGCACACGCTGGGCCCTGGTGCGGCAGGTTGCCTCGACCACCATCGGCACACGCTGGGCCCTGGTGCGGCAGGTTGCCTCGAGCACCATCGGCACACGCTGGGCCCTGGTGCGGCAGGTTGCCTCGAGCACCATCGGCACACGCTGGGCCCTGGTGCGGCAGCTTGCCTCGAGCACCATCGGCACACGCTCGGCCCTGGTGCGGTCGGTTGCCTCGATCACCATCGGCACACGCTGGGCCCTGGTGCGGCAGGTTGCCTCGCCCACCATCGGCACACGCTGGGCCCTGGTGCGGGCGCTTGCCTCGACCACCATCGGCACACGCTCCGCCCTGGTGCGGTCGGTTGCCTCGAGCACCATCGGCACACGCTGGGCCCTGGTGCGGGCGCTTGCCTCGACCACCATCGGCACACGCTCGGCCCTGGTGCGGGCGCTTGCCTCGAGCACCATCGGCACACGCTGGGCCCTGGTGCGGGCGGTTGCCTCGACCACCATCGGCACACGCTGGGCCCTGGTGCGGCCGCTTGCCTCGAGCACCATCGGCACACGGTCGGCCCTGGTGCGGTCGGTTGCCACGAGCACCATCGGCACACGCTGGGCCCTGGTGCGGGCGCCTGCCTCGACCACCATCGGCACACGCTCCGCCCTGGTGCGGTCGGTTGCCTCGAGCACCATCGGCACACGCTGGGCCCTGGTGCGGCAGGTTGCCTCGAGCACCATCGGCACACGCTGGGCCCTGGTGCGGCAGGTTGCCTCGAGCACCATCGGCACACGCTGGGCCCTGGTGCGGCAGGTTGCCTCGAGCACCATCGGCACACGCTGGGCGCTGGTGCGGGCGCTTGCCTCGACCACCATGGACACACGCTGGGCCCTGGTGCGGCAGGTTGCCTCGATCACCATCGGCACACGCTGGGCCCTGGTGCGACAGGTTGCCTCGAGCACCATCGGCACACTATCGGCCCTGGTGCGGGCGGTTGCCTCGACCACCATCGGCACACGCTGGGCCCTGGTGCGGGCGCTTGCCTCGAGCACCATCGGCACACGCTGGGCCCTGGTGCGGGCGCTTGCCTCGAGCACCATCGGCACACGCTGGGCGCTGGTGCGGGCGCTTGCCTCGACCACCATGGACACACGCTGGGCCCTGGTGCGGCAGGTTGCCTCGATCCCCATCGGCACACGCTGGGCCCTGGTGCGACAGGTTGCCTCGAGCACCATCGGCACACGCTGGGCCCTGGTGCGGGCGGTTGCCTCGACCACCATCGG
>NW_028323044.1:1799073-1804073 GCF_047325235.1 Durio zibethinus | reverse complement strand
TGGTCCCCTAAGCCTTCACGTGAAGTTTCGTTGCAAGATGACTCGTTTTCTATTTTTCACGATTTTCGAAACTTTTTGCGGTTCGTGATTTTTTAGAATTTTTTTAGAAGGAGTTTTGGCCCCAAATTTTGTGGACGTGATCCTTCTATTTTTGTTGGCATGCACAAAAAAATTCAGCTAAAAACTCGAAGCGGAGAAGATTTCGCGACCGTTTGAAAAAAGTGTCCCCGTTTCAGACACTTCAACGGCTACTGGCAGCAAACCTGTAAAATCTCAAACGCTCTTTAAGGGGGTGTGAGTTCTCAGAGGTTTGATGAGGGATAGGGGGCCAACACAAGGGCCAAGCACCAGCACCCATCGCACGTCATGTGCGCACACCCCCCCGGCCCCCCTCCCAATCGCCGGAACCCCAATGCCGCCGGTCAGGTTCTCCGGCGGTACTCCGGCGATGCTCCGGCGATGCTGTCCCGAGTGAAAAAAATGCGGCACCAGCACATGCTGGAGCCAAGCATGGGCACCGTGGCTCAAAATCGAACTTCGGCCAAGGCCTCGACCATCAATGGCACATGATGACGCATGGTGATGGCACATGCATCGACCATCATCGGCATAGGCTGCCCTTCGGTACGGGCACTTGCCTCGACCGCCATCGGCACAAGCTGGGCCCTGGTGTGGGTTGTTGCCTCGATCACCAGCGGCACATGCTGAGCCTTGGTGCGGGCGGTTGCCTCGAGCACCATCGGCAGACCCTGGGCCCTGGTGCGGCCGGTTGCCCCGATAACCATCGGCACACGCTGGGCCCTGGAGCGGCCGGTTGCCTCGATCACCATCGGCAAAAGCTGGGCCCTGTGCGACAGGTTGCCTCGACCACCATCGGCACACGCTGGGCCCTGGTGCGGCAGGTTGCCTCGAGCACCATCGGCACACGCTGGGCCCTGGTGCGGTCGGTTGCCTCGAGCACCATCGGCACATGCTGGGCCCTGGTGCGGGCACTTGCCTCGACCACCATCGGCACACGCTGGGCCCTGGTGCGGCAGGTTGCCTCGACCACCATCGGCACACGCTGGGCCCTGGTGCGGCAGGTTGCCTCGACCACCATCGGCACACGCTGGGCCCTGGTGCGGCAGGTTGCCTCGACCACCATCGGCACACGCTGGGCCCTGGTGCGGTCGGTTGCCTCGATCACCATCGGCACACGCTGGGCCTTGGTGCGGGCGGTTGCCTCGAGCACCATCGGCACACACTGGGCCCTGGTGCGGCAGCTTGCCTCGAGCACCATCGGCACACGCTCGGCCCTGGTGCGGTCGGTTGCCTCGAGCACCATCGGCACACGCTGGGCCCTGGTGCGGCAGGTTGCCTCGACCACCATCGGCACACGCTGGGCCCTGGTGCGGGCGCTTGCCTCGACCACCATCGGCACACGCTCCGCCCTGGTGCGGTCGGTTGCCTCGAGCACCATCGGCACACGCTGGGCCCTGGTGCGGCAGGTTGCCTCGACCACCATCGGCACACGCTGGGCCCACGCTGGGCCCTGGTGCGGCAGGTTGCCTCGACCACCATCGGCACACGCTGGGCCCTGGTGCGGCAGGTTGCCTCGACCACCATCGGCACACGCTGGGCCCTGGTGCGGCAGGTTGCCTCGAGCACCATCGGCACACGCTGGGCCCTGGTGCGGCAGGTTGCCTCGAGCACCATCGGCACACGCTGGGCCCTGGTGCGGCAGCTTGCCTCGAGCACCATCGGCACACGCTCGGCCCTGGTGCGGTCGGTTGCCTCGATCACCATCGGCACACGCTGGGCCCTGGTGCGGCAGGTTGCCTCGCCCACCATCGGCACACGCTGGGCCCTGGTGCGGGCGCTTGCCTCGACCACCATCGGCACACGCTCCGCCCTGGTGCGGTCGGTTGCCTCGAGCACCATCGGCACACGCTGGGCCCTGGTGCGGGCGCTTGCCTCGACCACCATCGGCACACGCTCGGCCCTGGTGCGGGCGCTTGCCTCGAGCACCATCGGCACACGCTGGGCCCTGGTGCGGGCGGTTGCCTCGACCACCATCGGCACACGCTGGGCCCTGGTGCGGCCGCTTGCCTCGAGCACCATCGGCACACGGTCGGCCCTGGTGCGGTCGGTTGCCACGAGCACCATCGGCACACGCTGGGCCCTGGTGCGGGCGCCTGCCTCGACCACCATCGGCACACGCTCCGCCCTGGTGCGGTCGGTTGCCTCGAGCACCATCGGCACACGCTGGGCCCTGGTGCGGCAGGTTGCCTCGAGCACCATCGGCACACGCTGGGCCCTGGTGCGGCAGGTTGCCTCGAGCACCATCGGCACACGCTGGGCCCTGGTGCGGCAGGTTGCCTCGAGCACCATCGGCACACGCTGGGCGCTGGTGCGGGCGCTTGCCTCGACCACCATGGACACACGCTGGGCCCTGGTGCGGCAGGTTGCCTCGATCACCATCGGCACACGCTGGGCCCTGGTGCGACAGGTTGCCTCGAGCACCATCGGCACACTATCGGCCCTGGTGCGGGCGGTTGCCTCGACCACCATCGGCACACGCTGGGCCCTGGTGCGGGCGCTTGCCTCGAGCACCATCGGCACACGCTGGGCCCTGGTGCGGGCGCTTGCCTCGAGCACCATCGGCACACGCTGGGCGCTGGTGCGGGCGCTTGCCTCGACCACCATGGACACACGCTGGGCCCTGGTGCGGCAGGTTGCCTCGATCACCATCGGCACACGCTGGGCCCTGGTGCGACAGGTTGCCTCGAGCACCATCGGCACACGCTGGGCCCTGGTGCGGGCGGTTGCCTCGACCACCATCGGCACACGCTGGGCCCTGGTGGGTTTAGGCACATCTTCAAATTTCTGTCGTGCCAATGCCATTTTTATGGCTTGTAAATTCATACAATGGTCCCCTAAGCCTTCACGTGAAGTTTCGTTGGAAGATGACTCGTTTTCTATTTTTCACGATTTTCGAAACTTTTTGCGGTTCGGGATTTTTTAAAATTTTTTTATAAGGATTTTTGGCACCAAATTTTGTAGGCATGATCCTTCTATTTTTGTTGGCATGCACAAAAAAATTCAGCTAAAAACTCGAAGTAGAGAAGATTTTGTGACCGTTTGAAAAAAGTGTCCCCATTTCAGACACTTTAACGGCTACTGGTAGCAAACCTGTAAAATCTCAAATGCTCTTTAAGGGGGTGTGAATTCTCAGAGGTTTGATGAGGGATAGGGGGCCAACACAAGGCCAAGTACCAGCACCCATCGCACATCATTTGCGCACACCCCCCCGGCCCCCCTCCCAATCGCCGGAACCCCAATGCCGCCGGTCAGGTTCTCCGGCGGTACTCCGGCGATGCTCCGGCGATGCTGTCCCGAGTGAAAAAAATGCGGCACCAGCACATGCTGGAGCCAAGCATGGGCACCGTGGCTCAAAATCGAACTTCGGCCAAGGCCTCGACCATCAATGGCACATGATGACGCATGGTGATGGCACATGCATCGACCATCATCGGCATAGGCTGCCCTTCGGTACGGGCACTTGCCTCGACCGCCATCGGCACAAGCTGGGCCCTGGTGTGGGTTGTTGCCTCGATCACAATCGGCACATGCTGAGCCTTGGTGCGGGCGGTTGCCTCGAGCACCATCGGCAGACCCTGGGCCCTGGTGCGGCCGGTTGCCCCGATAACCATCGACACACGCTGGGCCCTGGGGCGGGCGCTTGCCCCCAGCACCATCGGCACACGCTGGGCCCTGGTGCGGGCGCTTGCCCCGAACACCATCGGCACAAGCCGGCCCTTGGTGCGGGCTCCTGGCTCGACCACCATCGGCACACGCTGGGCCCTGGTGCGGGCGGTTGCCTCGAACACCATCGGCACACGCCGGCCCTTGGTGCGGCCGGTTGCCTCGACCACCATCGGCACACGCTCGGCCTTGGTGAGGGCGCTTGCCTCGACCACCATCGGCACACGCTGGGCCCTGGTGCGGGCGCTTGCCTCGACCACCATCGGCACACGCTCGGCCTTGGTGCGGGCGCTTGCCTCGACCACCATCGGCACACGCTGGGCCCTGGTGCGGGCGGTTGCCTCGACCACCATCGGCACACGCTCGGCCTTGGTGAGGGCGCTTGCCTCGACCACCATCGGCACACGCTGGGCCCTGGTGCGGGCGCTTGCCTCGACCACCATCGGCACACGCTCGGCCTTGGTGCGGGCGGTTGCCTCGACCACCATCGGCACACGCTGGGCCCTGGTGCGGGCGGTTGCCTCGACCACCATCGGCACACGCTGGGCCCTGGTGCTGGCGGTTGCCTCGACCACCATCGGCACACGCTGGGCCCTGGTGCGGGCGGTTGCCTCGAACACCATCGGCACAAGCCGGCCCTTGGTGCGGGCGGTTGCCTCGAGCACCATCGGCACACGCTGGGCCCTGGTGCGGCCCTGGTGCGGGCGGTTGCCTCGACCACCATCGGCACACGCTGGGCCCTGGTGCGGACGGTTGCCTCGAGCACCATGGGCACACGCTGGCCCTTGGTGCGGGCTCTTGCCTCGACCACCATCAGCAGAAGATTGCCCCTACGTCGAACACCATCGATACATGCCGGGCCTTGGTGTGGGCACATGCCTCGAGCTGGTGCGGGCGGTTGCCTCGACCACCATCGGCTCACGTTGGCCCTTGTTGCGGGCACATGCCTCGACCACCATCGGCACCTGCGCACCCTCGGTGTGGGATTTGCTTGTTTGGAAAAAGTGTCCCCGTTTCAGACATTTTAACGTCTACTGGTAGCATATCTGTAAAATCTCTAATGCTCTTTAGGGGGTGGTGGTCCGGCACCCCCTCTCCCCCCCCACGGGGGGAGTAGGTGTGCGCGATGGGCCTCCCATTGCGTGCACCCCGGCCAACGTCCCTCGAACGAAATACAGGGCGTGCATGCCTTCCGGCGATTTTTGTCCGGCGACTGGTTGCTCCGGTGACCGGCAGGCGCCCATGGCCTCGATCGG